>NC_040040.1:371521-459329 GCF_003713205.1 Coffea eugenioides | reverse complement strand
AATAAGTTAAGAGTGGAGATGGCAAAATATCTTGAACCAATGAATGCAAGTGAGAGAGGAGTGAATGGAGAATGTAAATTATCATCGACTCGTTTGGCGCCATTCACTAGTCCATGGAAGCCCGTAGCTCGTATGCTCAAGGATTATTCTATTTACGAGGGTTATCAGGACTATATAGAGGATGAAGCAGTAAGACGAGCCACAAGATTTTATCCTCCATGAGCAAAACATGATAATGTCTAGCCAAAGACATTAAAGAAAGGCGCTCCTTGGGAGGCAACCCAATTGTTCCTTTTAATTGTTTGTTCATTTTCGTGTGGTAGTTTAGATGTGCTCTCCTTGAATTCGACTGATTTTGGGTTTCAGTTTTCGTTTTTGCTGATTTATAGGTGCCCTTCAGTCATGACGCGTCCGCGTGGTGACGTGCATGAAGCTCACGATCAGAAACTTCTGGGAGCTCTCTTGCCCTCATGACGCGCCCGCGTGGTGATGTGCAGGAAGCTCACGACCAGAAACTTCTGGGAGCTCTCTTGCTCTCTTGACGTGCCCTCGTCACGTTCGCGGGAAAGGTAAGTATTCAAAGAAACTCAAGAACGATTATTGATTTCCTGTTAATCACTACTTTTGAATTTCAAAAATAAATTTTGTCAATAAAAAAAAAAATCTAAAATGAAAAAGCAAAAATGAAAAAGGGGAGTCTTTCCCCTTTATCACCGTAGCTCAGTTTTCCCAAAAAATATATATATATATATGTATATATATATAAATATCTTTTTCCTTCTTTTTCTTTTCTTTCTTTTTCTTTCTTTCTTTCTTCTTCTTTCTTTCTTCATTCTCCCCTGTTCCTTCTGTGTCGGCCGAAGCCCGCATGCCACCATGGCTGCGCGCCGCAGCCTGCTGCGCCGCGCACTCCTCCTCTCCACTTCACAGTCGCGACCATCTCTTCTCTCCCCTCGCACCAGCGACGACCACCATCGCCGTGACGCCACCCTCAACCGCTGCTGAGCTCGCGCACCTCTGCCCAACAAGCAGCACCACCACAGCCCCACGCCGTGACCCAGCAGCGCGCGCCGTCACTGTGCGCCCCTGCCCATCCTCGCATACTCACGCAGCCGCGGCAGCCCAGCGCGTCGCCACCTCCGCCCCTCTCTGCTCGCTTAGCTCGCACGCCAACAGCGCTGCCAGCAGCCGCGCTCCCAGCTCCTCCTCTCGCCCGAAGTCAGCCCGCGGCGCCACGGTTGCGCCGTTCTCCACATCTCTCGCTCTCTCTCCCGCGTCTCGCAAACCCAATCTCTCTCACTCTCACGCCAGCCACTACCACCCCAGTTCTTTATTTGGTAGCCGATCGAGGTATTTCAACCTCGATCCCCAATTTTTGGTGTTGATTGGTATCATTTAGCGGCTGTGTTACTTTACTCCGGATTTGTTCATTTGCTGTTGTTGCCTATCTAATTGATAGTGAGGGGATTATGCCTGTGTTACTACGGTCTATATTCTAACTTGCTATTTCGGGTCGGCCAATTTCTTGGGAATATTTATTGTGTTTTTTATGGATTTGAGTTCAATTGTTTTGGGTTATTGGGTGTTTGACAGTTGCCTTGCTCTTAGCCTCTTTGATTAGCACATTCGTTGAAATTGGTTGTGCTCTAGCACAGTGCCGGGGGGGACATTTGTTCAAACTTTTGGGGGGAATTGTTGAAGTTCTTGGGTGGGCTGGAATTTTAACAATTGTCTGTGATATTTTGGGAAGGATCTCGGCCAGTGTTGTGCTTGTTGAAATTTTGGTTGATTTAATTCGGCAACTGCATTCCTTGTTGGCATTAGTAGTTTTTAATTGAGTTTTTGAGGACATTCTGGATGTTGGTTTACATTGCTGATTTGGAGGAGCAGTGTCTGTGATTTTGGTCTGATCATTTGTGCAATTTGTTGACTCATTTGCGGACTTATTTGTTTCCTGGGTTTGTTTATTGACTTCGGTGGGCTGGGTTCCCACCTACGGTTCCTCTACTTGCTCTATTCATTGGAATTATAGTCGCCCGTTGCTCTTCTTTAGAGGTTTAGAATCTTTCTTGTGACTAGATTAACACTTTGGGTTTTTGCTTTACTACTGCTCTACTCTGCTATAGCAATTTCATTGATTTTGGACTACATTTTACCCAGTGGTACTGGTGGAAATATTTTCAATTGAATTTGGTACCTCTATTTGGTTGGCTGAGTTAGTATTGTCAAATATCTAAGTTGTCATTGTTGAAATTGCTGATTTTAAGTTAAGGCATTAACTGGCCAACTGGAGCCATTTTTTTTTTTTTTTGAGATTTTGGGTGGACAGAGTTTTGCATTTGCTGGTTGACTTGATGTCTCACCACATCGGTGCCCCTCCGCTGTTCCCGCCGACCCCTTAGCCACTCGAGAGGGAAGTTTCGTTGTCCTTTTCACTTTAATTACTTTATTTCCTCCATTGAGGACAATGTAGGATCTAGGTGTGGGGGGGACAGCTATACTAGTTCTTTATTTTTAGTTTGTTATTTGTCCACCTCTCGTTCATTTTTTCTTCTTTTTAGTGATTGGCTCGTAAGTGCATGCCAAGGTTTGATGTTGGATTATTGCCTCTATTTCTACTTTTGCCAAGTTTTAATAATAAAAGGGTACCAAGTTAATGTGGTTGAATCCAAAAACATCTCTTTGGTGAATATCAATGATTGTTTTACTCTTATAATTTTTGGTTAACTTTCCTAGGCATAGGGAATGATTATTGGCATTTTCATGTGAATTGGTCCGGTTATTAACTTTAGTTCTCCATGTTTGAAAATGAGGTTAGCTGATGCAAGTTTTCTTTTGGTTCTTGTGTTATATTGAGTTTTTGTGATTTTTAGCTATGAATAAACTTGACTGTACTCCGCTATTAGTTACTACTGAGTAACCGGGGATCTGCACCTAAAAGTGTTGATCCTCGCGTCAAAAGGTAGTAATTCCTATGAGTACGTGGTCACGTGGCGATAGAAGCTGAGTAACCGGGCTCCTTCATCTGGCCAATGTTGGAGTTCGCGTCAAAAGGCTCAAATGGCTAGCGACTAAGTCTTTTGTTACTATTAAAAAAAAAAGAAGAGAAAAGTAGGAAAAGAAAATGTGAAAAAAAGTGAAGGCTGTGTTAGTGTGTAATAAAAGTCAGCTTGTCAAATTATGGATTTAATGTTGAGATTTTGGTTAATAGTTGGACCATTTGCTGATAAATGTTATGCGTCATTCCTTCTTCTTAGATTAGTTAACATGAAATTAGAGGATCTTGTGGTTTAGAAGCTAACCGGAGTGATGTTTCTTGGACTTGACCATTGATGCTTGATATATGTTTTTCTGGGTATCTTGGCAATATGATAGTTAGAGCGATAGCCATTGTCAAATTTTGGTGTTCAATTGCTGTTCTTATGCTTGAGGGCAAGCATGATTTAGGTGTGGGGGGAATTGATAGGGTGTTAATTGTTTGTTATTTTATTGTTAATTTTTCCCTTTATCCTTGCCAAATATTGTTTTAATTATTAATATTTACTTATATTTGGTATTGGACCCAATTTCAGGGATTGAAGCAGAAAACTACAAAAAAGGAGGGACTTTTTGGAGATAATTGAGACTTCAAATAAGCCACAGACTTGGCCCACATGGTGATATACGCGGACTGCATTTCTTCTGCTAATTGGGAGTGTCTTGAGTACTTAAGAGTCCTAAGAGCAATGAAAGATGAAAAAGAGGAGGAGACATCAAGAGGCCTTGCCTTTTGTACTTTGATTGGGAATCTGCGGCGGGGACCACGGAAAAGCATTAGTCATTGGACTTTGGAAGGAAAGAAACGTAGGAAGCTTTGAGAGTTATTTTTGTTCCTTATTTGTGGGGACCACTGGATAGATAGCTTGGGTCATCTTCCTTTTAGCTATAAAAAGACAATTGTAAGAAAGGCTACGCAGACAGTTTTTAGCATAGTTTTAGTTTTCTTTTCTTAGCTCTTTCGCATGGTTGTTCTCCATTAATAGAGGACTAACCTCCTATTGCTAGTCAAGGGGGCAACTGAAGATTTGGTTCAACAATTACTGTGAGATCTAATTTATTTTAATTGCTTCCTTAATTTATTGGTATTTATATGTTTCCTGCTTTTAATTGCTATAGCTCGTGTGAGTGATTGAATAGATGCGCAATATTTAATTATTCATATAGGCTATTTCGCTAAATAGGGGTAATTGAATCCGTAATTGTTCGTTATCCCTATCTCAGTAGCAACTGGCGTAATTGGGTTTATGACAGGAGAACATACGATCTAGCTTAAACGAACCCTCATAGTGTGTTTGTTGGTTAGGATTGGACCTTTCTAATTATTAATGCAATCTAGAAATTAAATCCTACGGTCGTACCTAGGGTTATTTTTGGGTTAGAGAAATAGTTAACGGTCGTACCTTAACTATCGGGAAATTAAGGAAAGGTTGGTTGTTTATCGCGTGCATGACAACTATAACTAATCTATTAATAAATGTTGGAATTATTTCTGCATCAATGATCAGTGCATGAACCATTTCTGAAGTGTACCCTTGGCTAGAGTTTCTCTTAATTATTTCTTTTAATCAATTATTTTCTACAGTTAATTTATTTAGTTAGCATTTAATCCAAAAACCCCCCATACTTTGGACTCTAGAAGAAACGAATTATCCCCAGTCCCTGTGGATTCGACCCTACTCACCGCTATATACAAAATCTGTATTTTTCTCGAGTAGGTATTTATTATTGCACAGGTTCGGCACCTGTCAAAATACCAATTGCACAATCTCTAACACTTTTTCAGCTGAAATAGCACCCAGCATTCACTTGAATTAAGAGGTTAAAAAAGAAAAATCATCAGTTTTCCTGGGGAGAAACAAAAAAACTTGCTCAACCCTTGACTTAATTAGGACTGTAAAAGGGTCGGGTTAATAAGTAGATCTAGACTTCGTTATAGAACTAGATCTAGCTAGTTCCGTTTTGATAAGACGTTATTGGATTAGGATTCGTAACAGCATTCTGTGTTTATTTTCCTTGTACAACCTACAGATTTTCATATAAAAACTTAAAATTCGTTCACAAATATCTTTTGCTGTAGTTGAAACAACCTGCAATTGTACAAGCTCTTGATCTGCTCTTTTGGGCTATTGATCGGCAAATTCAGCAGATAATTAATCATGAATGGGAATTATACTTTTCAGCCATATTTACAGAGAATGCAATCAAGTAGCAGATAATTAAGCTAATGAAGTATGCAAATCCAGGATGAACTCTACTAATGATCAATTTCGTTGCCTACACTTGCAAAAGCCTTTATTAGATTAGATAAGTTAAATTGCGCTTATTTGAGAATTTTGTCTTGATTTATTGAATTTTTATTCAATAATAAAGGTTTTTATTAAAAATTTTATTTTATGAATCTACATGTAACTTGTCCCTTGGCAGACCATATATATTAACCTTCCAACGGACTGGAAAGTATTTTTCCAACCAAATTTCATCAGGCAACAAACTTGTCTAGAACAAAAATATGATTGGCAGGTGACCCTTCAACTGCAACCATTATTCAAGAGGTCTATCACCTATGAAGAGAAGAGTGATTCAGACCTGGAACATCAAGTGTTCACCTTTGGAAAACAACACGAGGTTGCAGACTTAAATTGGTACCCAAGTCAACATAAGGCAGTTTTTCGAATTGATGATAGAGTGCCCACCAACACTCCAGGAAACGATCTTTATGATTCTGCAGGACATGGCCCTTACCCTTCTCTTGCTCTGGCAGCTTTAAGAGGCACAGGTTGGTTTGGTCCAAGATTGTCCACATATAAAAATTGCAACTATAGATTAATGTCTTCAATTAACAGCATTTGATTGGGGATTCTTTTTTCTTTTTTTCCCTTTTTTTGTGGGGGTTGAAGAGAGGAAAATCAAGAATTCAGAGGTGACGCAGCAAGAAAATGCGCAAGTGGAGCACTAATCACGTCCATGTTAATAACAACTGGATTTGGAATGACAAATGATGGTATTTCTTCCTGACCTGTCTATTTTGAACTTTTACATGTTAAATAGTTTTTTGCCTTGAATAATTTCTTAAGGATATCTTATAATGAGAAATACAGTTGGACTGGAGGCAATTTTTTTTATATGAATAAAAAATTTTAAAAGCGCAAAATTACTTGAATATAGTTTAAGAAAAAGGATGCAATTAGTATAATTTGAAGCCACCTAGTATCTTATGCTTTGTCACATATGATCATCATCATGGAAATTGTAGGAAACCTTATAATCTCTGGATGTTGACAATAGTTCAGGAGATCACCTCTCATACAGTGCGAATTGCTTGCTTCGATAATGTATGATATATGGGTTTAGACTGTTTTGTGAAGAAGCATAGAAATAGATATATCTAATCACTGCTCAACTTAATGTATTTGATTGCTTCAAGCAAAAAGGATAGGAAAAAAACCTATTTGATCAGGGAAAAAACCTATTTTTCTTTTGAGCTTTTTTTCCCTCTTTGTTTACAGTTTATTTTTATGCATTTCTTTAGCTGTTCTGAGTGTTTCGCTGATTTGATTGGGAGATGTCCCCTTGTACACACTTTAGTTCTCTGTCCGTTATGAAACAAAGTGATGATTTTTCTTCGACGTATACATTCTACATTTTCATATATTTGCAAAAGTATTGTTCAATCTAGAGGTAAGTCTATGTTGCTCCTTCTGAACTTATCTTTTTCAATCGATAAGAGCTTATGCCGAACTTCTCCCCATCTTAACGTGAATTTCACATTAAGAGAAAAAGAAAAAAAAGAGATAGGATTGTTCCTATCCTTTGAGTTAAAAACGATCTGATTGACGATATTAATGTACAAAAAAAAAAAGCAGCAGGGCTCTCATATTCTACATGCTAACATATGTTCAGAATTTTATCTTGACTAGACATTAATCTCTGAGCTCTCACAGGTATCCTGTTTGCGGGCTACCCTGTGGTAGGGTATAACAATAGGATGCAATCAGCTGGTACCTGCATCGATAGCCCAGAAGATGGATTATTAACTGTTTGTTGTCCTTGGGACCCTAGAGTTAAGGGCATATTTTATTTCCAAACTGGATTCAGCATTAGCTTGTCCAAAGCTAAGGGTTTCATCCAAGATGTGAAAAAACTTGTTGCTTTGCAGCCTAAAGTCATGTGTGGTGTTGATTTTTATAATGGTATCCTGATCAGATATATTACTGCTTCAAGTGCTTACTTGGGGAAAGAAGAAGATTCTTTACACATTGATATCACTTACAACAGAAGCAGGGACCCAATGGCCCCAAGAATTTATCAAGACATTCTTGAAGAGATAGAGCAAATTAAATGGGATTGTTTAAATATGGAGGACTTCCACATTGGGGTAAAAATAGGAATTTGGCTTTTGTAAATGTAATGAGTAAGTACAAGAATTCTGGGGAGTTTTTGAAGGTCAAACAATTATATGTGATCCTTTAGAGTTGTTCTCCAGTGAGAAGTCAGACCAAATTCTTGGACTAAAAAATGGAATTCCAAAAGTAAAGGAGGGTAGTGCACTTGATGGCTCTGCATATGCTCAGAGGACATCCATTGTGCCCCAGAGAAGGGATATTTTTGTCGATCAGGAAAAGTTTACAAAGATGCAAGGGCCTGTACTCGTTTGTCATCCTAAAAATGTATATCATGTTTAGAGGCAATTCAATGTAATGCTTGTTAAAAGTAAGTCTAGAATTATTGACGGGCCCTTTGAATTCATCCTTGGTATTGTTTGTTACCTTAGAAAAAGATGCTCTGGAATTTTTTTTTTTTTGAGTATTCTTTGTTACCTTAGAAAAAGATGCTCACAAGAAAAAACTTTATTTTGCTCATAATTCTTTTTCTTTTTTTTTTTGGTAAGTTAAAATTTATTCCAAAGTAATAGAAACATAAAGTAAAATAGAGCTAATCCACAAAGGTGAGAAAAACAATATCTTGCTCGCAATATTATAGGTAAACTTTAACAAGAAAAACCTTGAAAATGGCAAACAAATTCCAGCCCAACAAAATGTATCCTTCTTCTATAAAAAAAAAATAAATAATGAGATTAAGAAACTTTTTGCAAAAAACTGGGAAACTTTCACATCACTATTCTGTAAAAATAAGATAATATGTGATCATGGTATGTCTAATCATGTTTACCTGTCTATTTTACATGAGAAGTGATTCCAGAGCATGCTAAATATATGGTACGCTTAGCATCATACCAATACCGTATTAGTCAGAGATGTTTGGTAAAAAATAAGTTATCTACCCAAGGAAGAAATTACTAGCAAATGTATATTTTCATCATACGAACCCATCAAAATAAAAGAAAGATTTCTAGCCATATTAAGTTAAAAAAAAGGTTGCCTATCCTATTGATAGATTCTCCTACAATAACCCGGCAAATGGTCTTTTGCTTTTATCAAAAGTATCCCTGTATCTTCACTGGTTATGGCGGTTTCAAAAGCTATAGGTTTGTCTATAAATACCCACCTCATGACAAGAAAGAAAATAAAAAATACACGAACAATTAAAAGCATGAATGATCTTGTCTCATTACTATATTCATAAAATGGATAATATCTCATTAACTGTCAATTAGTACTAGTTTTAAGGGCTACCCTGTGGTAGGGTATGTGTTACGATCGATCACGGTCTGAGAAGTTGAGTACCTTCGAGCTAAATTAATTCGTATAATTTTTACAATTTTGATATAAAATTTGTATTTAAATTTAAATTTAAATTTGTCAACTCGTATTTAAAGTTGTCAATTATACTAAATCTATTATGAATTTATATCAAAAAAATTAAGAATTACATGAACCTCTTTGAACTAGATAGAACTCGACTTGTAAAACCTGTTCTATGCAATCACCGCCAATCAAATTGGGCCTTGTGTTGATTCTCCGAAGGATGGATTATGGACGGCATGAGACATTAGATTTAAGGGTATATATATAATATTTCCAAATTGGAATCAGCATTTGCTTAGTTAAAATGGGGACACTTCGAAGTCGGAATATTGCCTCAACTCAAATTCAAGGTTTTGCCGGACTAGATAGTATGCATGCGGCACACTTTGGTCAACGTATGTAATTCATTCTTTATGAAGAGTTTTAGTTTGTTTGCCTCCTTTTACTGTTTTATTCTAAGTTTTTTAATGGCAAATCCCGTATGCTTGGAAGGGATGTTAACCCAAATTTTATTCTAATTAAGTAAATCTAACAAATCTGCCAAACCCACCATCATAAGGCAGCATTTTTTTTGTTTAAATAAAATCTAAATTAACTTGAATTGAACAATAACTAACAGGCAAAATCAAGCCATGTTTCAGCATGATTTCCAAGCTAGTCGTGGAGACGAAATCACCCTCAAAATACGCTTTGGCTCACAACCCTAAATAATGGCATGATTGGAAGCCTCAACCATAGAAGCACCATGTGTTTTACAGACAAATTCGAATCCATAAAGATCTCACATCAAATTTCAAAAACTAAAAAACAATTAGTATTAATTTCCATGCTTCCTAAATATTGATTAAATATCAAAGTACACACGGTAATGGTCCAGCTAGCAGCTCAACTTCTTGAAGTCAAACTTTCATTACAGCTCTTTCATCTTCTCCAGCTGGTCATACAAGGGAAGTTATTTTGTCAAATCTTTCCATGTCCATCACTATCTCAATCTTTAGCAAAAGAAAAATTACAAAACTTTATGTCAACTTTCAAAACCATGCCCAAGATACATTCTGAAAAAGGGTTGATTACACTAACATTTGGGATTTGCTTAACAATCTCCTTGGTGGGATGTAGCCCTCCTGAAGAGCATATAAAATGTTCATCAGGAAATACTGATTGCACAATCTCCAATGCTTACGGATCATTTCCTGATCGAAGCATTTGTCGTGCAGCTGAGGCAGTCTACCCGAGATCAGAAGAAGAGCTCATTGCAATAGTTGCAAATGCAACAATGCTGAAGAGGAAGATGAAAGTGGTAACCACAACATCCCATAGTGTTCCTAAACTCACCTGTCCAGACGGCGAAAATGGGCTCGTTATTAGCACCAAGTACCTCAATCGACTAGTGAACATCGACAAATCAGCCATGACTATAGTGGTTGAACCTGGGGTGATGTTAAGGAAGTTGATTGATGAGAGCACCATGGCTGGACTAGCCATACCTTATGTTCCATACTGGTGGGGTTTGACAATAGGTGGACTTTTGAGCACGGGTGCACATGGCAGCACATTGTGGGGTTTGGGACCTGCTGTTCATGACTATGTTATTCAGCTTAGGATTCTGACACCCTCAGGAGCTGGTGAGGGTTATGCAAAAGTTCATACGCTCAAAACTGGCGATGCTGAGCTTAATGCAGCTAGAGTCTCACTTGGAGTTCTTGGAGTCATTTCACAGGTAGATAAATTTTGCCTAGATGTATCATGCATGGGCTGCCTTTTCCTTTCCCTTTTATTTGGAATTCTATGTCTTTACTGAGCCGTTTATGGTACAATATTGAGCTGTTTCGATCCATGGTGGTAATGTATGGTTGCATATTGAGCTTAATATAGATGGAGCAATTTGGGCTTGATCATTAGTTATCCTTTGACCTAACTTCCCACTTTTCTTTCTGGATTCGGCACAACTGCGAAAGCCATTGAGTTAAATTAAGAGGTAAATAAAGGGGGGGGAAAAAAGGAGCTCATCAGTTTCATGTCCTTGGAGGATAGGAACAACTCTTGCTCAACCATAATTACAAATAATATATTAATTATTTGGAAAGATATATTTGTATACATAACCATTAATAGAAGACTCAATTTCATTTTACAAATATAGATCATGTCAAAAATTTAAAAGTATTTTATTTAAGCAATACAACAAGCTTTTAAGGAAATAGCATTGTTTTTTTATTAATATGATTCTGACTAAAAAATAAAATAGTTGTTTTCTATAGGACTGATATCACACTATTACAACATTTCTAGTTTGAAGCTTGAAAGCATTAATTATACAATAAGAAAGTGAACATGTATAATTAAAGGGCACGTAAAAGTTTTAGTTTGACAGTGAAATATCTGCACATTTATGAAGAGGTTCGAGATTCAAACCTTGCTAAAAATACATATTGTAGCCAAAAAACACGGTTCACTGGGTCACGCAAAACTCGGCTAAGCTTTCGATCAAACCAACAGGTCAGATGAACTTGATTAAATTCCTCCGTATCCGATTAAATGTTTGGCCTAGTGGCTGATTCATCAAGCCTAATGGGGCAATCATCAGATTAAATGCTGGGCCTAGTGGCTGGTTCAACAAGTCTAGTGAGTCAATCGCCGGACTGGTTTGGCTTTATTAAACTACGCTCTCAACCCTTGCTTTACCTAAGACCTGACAAAGGTTTCGGATCAACTAATATAACTGGATGGGGTTAATTCCACTTTGTCCCCCCAAACTTTGGACGATTATCCACTTAAGTCCCTAAACTTCAAAATGGGACACTTAAGTCCCTAAACTTATAAATACCTCCCACTTAAGTCCCAGAACTTATAAAATGGGACACTTAAAACCCTAAACCCTTATAAAATGGGACACTTTGACCACCCACGGCATTCAGGATTTGTTAACAATTTTCCTTAAGTGGGAGGTACTTATAAGTTTAGGGACTTAAGTGTCCCATTTTGAAGTTTAGGGACTTAAGTGGATAATCGTCCAAAGTTTGGGGGGACAAAGTGGAATTAACCCAACTGGATGTGACTACCTCTGGATTTATAGGAGTAGATTTACTCCCATCACACATCAATCAGATGTTGGACTAGGATCCTGAACTGCATGCTTATGTTATTATCTGAATCTGGAGATTATCAGACAAACACTCGGAAGAGAGATGAGTTGAGTGGTTTAGGAGAGAAAGTGTAAGTGAGATGTTTTCTGGATCAAACCGTCTCACTTATATACTAGATTATATCTATGAACTCAGATTTTAACGTGAGTTTTACTTGGCAGACATTTAAGCTTTCTTTGGTGCTTTAATCACAGCATAAATCTTTAGTTCATGCCGAATTATATCCAAGAACTCAGATTTTTAACGAAAGTAGGAGAAAATTACGTTCATGTATGCCCGAAAACTAATTAGTTCTTGGAGCTACAAGGTGATATTGTTAATATTTAAGATACTCGAACATGTATGTACGCAGCACTGCTTTGGCTCCAATTCTTTAAGTAGCAAAAATGATTAGTAACATTTTGATGAATTCACATTTAATTTGTCAATATGGACAAATATATACACATAATTTGTCTCTTGGTAGGCCAGCTTTGTCGGAAGGGACAATCACGTAATGACTGGTCAGTATTTTCCGACAAAATTTCATTAGGCAACTACATGCCTAAAACAAGAATATGATTGGTAGGTGACTCTTCAACTGCAACCATTGTTCAAGAGGTCTATCACCTACGAAGAAAAAAGTGACTCAGAGCTGGAAGATCAAGTGTCTACATTTGGCAAACAACACGAGTTTGCAGACTTCAATTGGTACCCAAGTCAACATAAGGTGGTTTATCGAATTGATGATAGAGTGCCCTCCAGCACTCCTGGAAACGGTGTTTTTGATTCCACAGGACTTCGCCCTGCTGCTTCTCTTGCTCTGGCAACTTTAAGAGGCACAGGTTGGTTTGGTCTAAGATTGTCCACACACAAAAATAAATAAATAAATAAAAATAAAAATGCAAGTATAGTTTAATGGCTTCAATGAACCCTTCCTTTTTTTTTTTTTTTTTTTGGTTGCATAGAGGATAGTCAAGAATTCACAGGTTACGCAGAAGGGAAATGCGCAAGTGCAGTAGCAAGCACGTCCTTGTTTGAAACAACTGCATTTGGATTGACAAATGATGGTATTTCTTCTTGACCATTTCGACTTCTTTTTTTTCCCTATTTTCAACTTTACTTTGCGTGTTGAATAATTTTCCTGACCTTAAATAATTTCTTAAGCATTTATTGTACTAAAATTATAATCGTTAAGACTGGAGGAATTTATGTTTTTTGAAGAATGAAAGATTTAAAAGGTGCAAAACTACTTGAATATAGCTTAAAAAAAAAAAGAGAAGAGAATGCAATTAGTCTAAATTGAAACTGTAAACTATATTTAAACGAAGAGTTAATAAGACGTGAACCACTGTGTTGCTTGGTTAAGAAAAAAAAAATCTAAAATTATAACCTATCAACAATTTGCATATGTTGGCAAAAGCATTACTTAAGTAAGAGGTAAGGTTATCTTGCTCTCTTTGTACTTATCTTTTACTTAATTAAATTTGTAAGAGTTTATGCCAAGCCCTCCAACATTAGAACGTGAATTTCACAAAATTTCACAATAAATTAAAAAAAGTTAGGAATATTTTCCTATCCTTTGAGCCGAAAAAGATCTGAATTGACAATATTAATGTACATATAAAGCAGAAGGGTACGCATAAATCAGTTGGGCGTCCATGTTTTACAAGGTAATATGTATTCGGAACTTTTTCTTGGTTGGACATTAATGCCTAACTCTCACAGGTATCCTGTTTGAGGGCTACCCTGTGGTAGGGTATAACAATCGCATGCAGTCAGCTGGTTCCTGCCTTTATAGCCTAGAAGATAATTTATTAACAGTTTGTCCTTGGGACCCTAGAGTTGACGGTCTATTCTTTTTCTCAAGTGGGATCAGCATTAGCTTGTCCAAAGCTAAGGATTTCATTCGAGATGTAAAACAACTTGTTGCTTTGCAGCCTAATGGTTTATGTGGTCTTGACCTTTATAATGGTATCCTGATCAGATATGTTACTGCTTCAAGTGCTTACTTGGGGAAAGAAGAAGACTCTTTAGACATTGATATCACTTACTACAGAAGCAAGGACCCAATGGCCCCAAGAATATATGAAGACATACTTGAAGAGATAGAGCAAATGGCAGTGTTTAAGTATGGAGGACTGCCACATTGGGGTAAAAATAGGAATTTGGCTTTCCTTAATGTGATTAAGAAGTACAAGAATGCTAAGGAGTTTTTGAAGGTCAAACAACTATATGATCCTTTAGCGTTGTTCTCCAGCGAGTGGACAGACCAAATTCTCGGACTAAAAGATGGAATTACCATAGTAAAGGAGGGTTGTGCACTAGAAGGATTGTGCATATGTTCAGAGGACATCCATTGTGCCCCAAAGAAGGGATACTTTTGTCAACCAGGAAAAGTTTACAAAGATGCGAGGGTTTGTGTTCACTTGACATCCTAAAAATGTATATCATGTTTATCTCCAATTAAATGTAATGCTTGTTAAAAATATGTCTAGAATTATTGGTGGTACTTTTGAACTTCATCTGTTGGAATTATGCAACTTCTCTACAGATTTTTAGTACTAGAACAAATGAATTAGTTGTCGCATAAATCTACTGTTAGGAATAGTTTCACATTCGGTATTTTTTGTCTAGTTTAAATGTCTTAAATTATACGCGTCTTTTATTGAGATTTATTAGGAAAAATTATGCTAATTCATTTCTTGATTAGATGGTTTATGAATGAAAAATATAAGAATTTTCTAGTTCTTCAATATAAGACTTTATAAGAAACTATTTTTTTGTAACACTAGCTAACTACAAATGTTGTTTCAAGTTTATAGTTCAAATTCCAATAAAGTGGTATCAGAGCTAAAAAAATGATCTATCAGTGTCTGAAAAAATTCAGGAAAATACCATTGATAAGTCAGGATGTATCAAATTGATTATTGATATTTATCAAGAATATAATGTTGTTATTTTTGGATGCACAAGCTTTGATAGTTATGACAAAGTGTTTGTAGAACTGCATGTACAGAGTTTACAAGGTTTTTTAATGTGTCTTCTAACAATCATTTTATTTATTACAAGTCTTCTATTCAAGTTCAAATATCATAGAAAGGTGTTACCTTCAAAGAGGTTATTTGAATACATTAAAAATATCATCAATTATTTTGGAATTTGGTCCAAGAAGCCGAAAGAAGTAGGTCTTGCAAAGCTAATCATCAGCTTGCCGAATCCAAAACAAGGTTTGAAGATTTTAGAAGACAATTCAAAACCTGCAGTCTAAGTAGAAAGAAAGAGTGTTGGATTGTTAAATAAATTTAGTTGTTAGTGGTAGTTTCATATTTAGTGCCTTTTGACTAGTTCAACGTTTTGAATTATAAGCATCTTTTGTTGAAATTTGCTTTCAAAACTTATGTTAGTTTGTTTTTTATATGCTCTATAAATAAAGAGCTCACGAATGAAAAATTTAAGATATTTTCAATCTTTTAATATAAGACTTTATAAGAAACTTTTGCAAAAGCTAATTTTTTTCGCAACACTGACTACAATTGTTATTTCTTAGTTTATACTCTAAATTCCAACTTCATCCTTAGCAAAAGATAGAATTTTTGCTCATAACTTTTTTTTTTTTTTTTTTTTGGGTGACTTCAAATTTATTCCAAAGCAACGGAAACATACATTAAAATAAAGCAGATCCACAAAGGTGGCATCAGTCAGAACAAAGCAACCTGGACAAATAACATCTAGCCCACAATGTTATTGCCAAACTTTAACAAGAGCAATCTTGAAAATGACAAACGAATTCTCAACCAACAAACTATAAATTTTTTTCTCAACAAAATATTATTCTTTTTTTTTTTTTTACTTTTAATGAGAATAAGAAGCTTGCCTATCCCATTGGATGGAGTCCCCTACAATACCCCGGCAAATGGTGTTTTTGCATTTATCGGACTTAGTCCTGTATCTTCACTGGTTATAGCGGTTTCAAAAGCCATAGGTTTGTCTATAAATACCCTCGAAAACTACCTCAACACTGGTTATGATCAGCTTTAAGTTGATTGGTTCTGAATAAAGGAGATCCATAAATACAAAGGTCATACCCTATAGGGAATGCACCACCACCAGACCATTAGGCAGATACATACGCACCAAGGCTTGATACGGGTTGACTTACAATGGTAGTTCTTCTCCAAATCTAAATGGTTTTGTAGTTTTTGCATGTTGAAGAAAATCACTTTCTTTACCCACCCCCTAACAGAAAAGAAATTTAAAAGATACAAGAAGAATAAAAGCATAATTGATCTGGTCGTATTAACATATATCCATGTAATGGTAATATCTCATTTTAACTGTTTGTTAGTACTAGTTTTAAAGGTTACCTTTATCATACTCGATCATGGCATCAGAGGTTGAGTTCTATCCAATTAAATTAATTCTTGCAATTCTTACAATTTTTGGTATAAATTCATATAATTTAAGTGTAAATTTTAATTTGTCGATTCATAGTCTATCACACCAAATTTATATGAATTTACAGCAAAATAGTACTCTCCATCCCATTGTTAACATCATTTTTCCACTTTTTGGTTGTCTCAAAATGTGAGTCAATTCAAAAAAAGTCAAACCACTCTTAAATTTTTTTTTGGTTTATGCCTCTCACTTCAAAAAGACAAGATTCTATCCAATTACGCTAAACAATTGTGGAGGGCCCACCATATCACATTTCTTTCCTAACTCCCGTAACATTAGAACTTCAACTCCTTACATTTTCGTTTTCTTTTCTTTTCTTGCATTTCAAATCTTTGGTTTTATTCAATTTTTTCTTTCCATGCTTTTTTTTTTTCGCTTTTCTTTCCTCTTTCCAAGCTATACAAGATTTGAGGATGCAATCACACTTTTGTTATTGGTCTTTCTATCTCATTTTTTAACAAAAGAATGCATTTCTTACAATAGTGCAAATCAATCTTTAAGGGAAGTTTTCTTGTGATGTAAGGGAAGTTTTCTTACAAGAATGCATTTCTTGCAATAGTGCAAATCAATTTGACAGCTCAACTTCTTGAAGTCAAACTTTCATTAGAGCTCTTCATCTTCTCCAGTCATATAAGGGAAGTTATGTTTTTCAAATCTTTCCAGGTCTATCACTATCTCATTTCTTAGCAAAAGAAAAATTACAAATTCCATGTCAACTTTCAAAGCCATGCCCAAGATGCATTCTGAGAAGGGGTTGGATTATTAACAGCTTGCTCCTGGGACCCTAGAGTTAACGGTCCATACTTTTTCTCAACTGCAATCAGCATTAGCTTGTCCAATGCTAAGGATTTCATTCAAGATGTGAAAAAACTTGTTGCTTTGCAGCCTAATGGCTTATGTGGTGTTGACCTTTATATTGGTTTCCTGGCTAGATATGTCACTCGTTCAAGTGCTTGCTTGGGGAAGGAAGAAGATTCAGTAGAGTTTGATATCTCTTACTGTAGAAGCAAGGACCCAATGGACCCAAGAATTTATGAAGATATTCTTGAAGAGATAGAGCAGATTCATTTGCACACAAAAGCTTCATTATATTTAAAACCATGTCAAATATAGGGAAATATTAATGGCACACCATATACGTTTTTAAATCCTTTTCTTTTGTTTTATTTTGTGTTCTTTTCCACGATCTGAAATTTGCTTATCATGGAATGAGCATTCCTAGTTTTTCTTGAGAAATCGGAGAATAAACATCAGCCAAATGTTCATCCTATATTTTGGTGGGATAAGCCTTTAGTTATGGATGACTCCACTGTACTCATTTTTCTGATAAGGTTAAACTTTTTTTTTTTGTGTTAATGTAATTTAAGACACTTTTGTAGAGAGTGTAATTGAAAATATGGCCTATAATCACTCTAGGAGAATTAAAAATATTCCTTGTAAAAATTTTCAACCAGAGTCACCTGATTAATTAGGAAAATTTCACTAATTCCATATACAACGTATCTTTAGGCATGCCAATTGAGCCTAATAGGTTGGGTTCTGAAGTAGCCAAGTTTAGACTTGGGGTCTGTTTGTTTGGGTGTAAAAGGTTTTCCGGAAAACATTATCCTGATTTTCTATTGTTTGGTTGGGTTTTTGCTTTGGGAAAATTTTTTCCTACTGAAAATAAGTTACACTCACCGAAGGAAAATAACTTCCTTATCTCTTATCGTGAAGTTATTTTCCTCAGCCTTCTCTTCACAGCCTCGCAAGGATTTTCGACATCAGGTAAACTACTCCAGCATCTCTCTCTCTCTCTCTCATTTTTTTTCCTTTCATTCCCGAAGAACCCCCATTCCCGCTTCCTCCGGCGTCAGTCCTCGGTGGCGATCACCTCCTCCGACGACACTATCTCGGCAAATCGGATTTTCGGCATCAGCAAACAAATCCAAGGGAAAGACCCACTCTTCTTCGCCGGCGGCATCTCCAACTCTGGCTCATTCCGGCTCTGGCAGCAACATCTCATTCCCGTTGCTACAATAGCATTTCCAACAAGGGTGAAGACTCCTTAAGTATTTCCAGAGGTATGGTGGTCTCTTATTCCCTTTTCCTTTGAAAAATTGTCTAGAATTACTGGTGTAGATTCTTGAAGTTGGATTTGAATGAATTTTTGTGGGTTGCTTTTGTTTTAGTTTGTTCTTACCTGATTAGGGTTAAATCTGATTTGATTGATGCTAATGAATTAATTTGGCTGCTGAGTTTTGGGGGTTTTATGATTCTTTGAATCAGAATAGTTGCTTGACCTAATAAAACTATAAAAGGGAAATTTTTCTTTTTCTTTTCCATCTTAATGCTTTGTTTTGCTGTTGGACGTTTGGCCTCAAAGAAAATTGGCAAGAAAAAAGACCTGGTCTTTGTAGGCTCTAATTAATGGATATCAAAGAAGGTTAACTTCTTTGGATGTCTGATTGATCGACTAGTCGCCATTGGCTTTACTTGCAGAATTAAAAAAAAAAAGAAAAGAAAAGGCAAAAGGGGGAATTTCTTTTCATTTTAGGTTTTAATTCAATCCTGTTAGACATTTGAACTAGAAATAGCATTAACGAATGACCACTGGTTAGAAAGCCTCCCAGGCCAGAAACCTTCAGTTCAAGTTTGCTTGGTTGGTTCACAAGATCACTGCATATATGTATCAGCTGTTAATCAACCAAGCTTCAGTTGAGTATAGATTAATTTGATCCGAGCTTCAGGCTAGAAAGCCTAGTTTTCTGACTAGGCAAAATGGAAAACAGGACAAGAAAATTTCAGTTGTAAGAAAATTTGCATATAAATAAGTCATCCGACAATACTTTATGGAAATATCAATCAACAACAATATCAGCAAGCGAATGATACTTTGAAAAAAGTGGATTTGGCTGGGATGATACTTTGAAGATGATAACTGCCAGTCCTAGTGTGTATCATGAAAGATTGGGGTGTCGAATAAAGTATGTAAACTGAATTATGCAACTGCCTTGTCAGACTAATTGTTTCTTGTATGGCCTATGAGTTATAATAGGTTGTGCTTCACGAGTGGACTTGATGTTTCTTTCACATATTAAGATATTTATTTTTCCTGTTGTGTTTCAGCACCATTGAACCTTGGAGGTGATCTAGAAGTGAAAAAAAGTAGGGCTGACTTGCCACTTGCCGTGGCCTTGCGAATTTGTAGGTGCAGGCCAACTGGATTTGTTCAAAGCTTTGTTTTTCTAGCTGATCAGTGCTTGAGTTGACATCTATTCAAGACTATGTTTTTTCTTTTCTTTTGAATCTATATATCTAGAGATTGATTGAAGATCGGGGGACCAACTGTCTTCTTGGCTTGTAATGTGTATATTGCAAATTTGCAATGCTGAGTAGCAGCAGCAGTTGCTACTACACTTGATGATTCATTGCCGTCCAATTCCCCACCAACTACACCAAAAAATATATATATGTGTATATATATACTCTTAGCATATAAATATAAATTTGGATGCAGGGAACTCGACTTCTTGTTTTGTTGTTCGTTCCCATTTTGTCACCAGAAGTTGCCATTTGTCCAACTAAAGCAAGATTTTTTTTGCTTCAATGCAAAGAATTATACTTGAAACATTTGTGTCTTGATAACCAAAAATGAAATGTTCATCGCATTTCACTTTTTTATAATAACACTCTTACTATCATTTTTAATGTAAAGTCTAACAAATGATAACTATATAATAAAAATAAGAATGAGATATGAAAAATTAAAATATTTTCATTGACAAACCAACCGGAAAATTATGAAAAAAGGAATTTGGAAAATATTTTCACTTAATAACCAAACACTGGAAAATTATGGGGAAGGAAGTGATTTTCCAGGAAAATGACTTCGATGGAAAATATTTTCAGTCCAACCAAACGGACCCTAGTGAAAAACGTAACAACTAGTTTCAGGTTAAATCGATTTGGGTTTTGAAACATTATGGCTCAAACTCGGCCCTTTTATTTCATTGGGCTTCAGGGTCCAAAATGAGCTTGTCAAAATTCAACAATTTCTCATTCATATTTTTCTAAACAGATAAGATATTAGTTAAATAAAATCAAGGTTTATGATTTTAAGAACAAGATTTATCATAATTATTATTGCACTTTTTTTTTTACATAATTTTTTAAGTTCAAGATTAACGGAGGCACGAACTATCATTGGAAGATCCACCACTGAAGTAAACATAGCATCCGATCCCAAATTCAGTCTTGAAAGAGTGTCTACCGTTGCATTAGCTTCACGAAAAACATGAACCAAATCCGCAATTAAAGAAGAGAGGAAGAGCCTAATTTTCCTCAATATATTGCACAAAGGCCACTTAGTTAAAGAACCAGCTTTAACTAAAGTGACCAACACTTACTTGCAAGTCCACCTCAACTTGCCTCTCGTGCAACGGATGATCAGGTCAACTAAGAGTTGGAGGCCAGCCAACAAAGACAGGGCCTTAGCAATTATAACATCAACTTCACCAAACTTACTATACAGGTGGAAGGGGAGGATGGGTTAGGATCAGGTCAACTCGATCTTCATAGCAATCCTACGTATCTTATTACTTTTACGTAAGGGTGTTACCAAAATTAACTAAGTATGAAATCTTGGACGACCCGTCTAAGTATTTTATTGTATGTAGGTGTCCTTTTCATGAATCAACTCAAAGGTTAATTTAAAAATTGTCTTGATCCCGAAGAATTTTCAAGATATATTATTTCTTATTAATAGGAACACCAGCTTTAAGTTAAATCAACTGAAGAATGGAACGTACAGCCCACGGATAAGGTCTTTGGCTCCGTGATTTAGAACGTGGCAAGGACTGGATTCTCACTGCCTCCCTTTCTCCATCCCCTAACCTTCGTAAAAGACAAAATAAAGACTTGACGTTTGCGCTCAAAAGAAACAAAAGACTTGACTTGTGCTCTCGATTGCTAATACAATTCTGAGTCAAGTATGAATTGCTAGGCTCCTTGCATTGACCGTTAATGCCCTACCAATCTTCTATGATAAAGAATTGCTCTTGGGGGTGAAAAATCATGCATCGGTACAAAACGGTGTCCCGGTTTTTACGAGTTGTGGGTATCGTGGGATACTGCATGGCAGCTGAGATTCAATGGTCAGTTTCGTTACGCCAGGTTCAACTGATATAAAAATCATATTTCTAGATAGAACTTGGATTAATGCTGACTTTTAACTAATCTTAATGATTCATGATCAGCTCATAGTTTTGGTACCAGATTGATCAATTGATAAATTTGGCACCATTGAGCCTTTGACTCGCAAGATTAAATTGCCCATTTTTTTAATGATTAGAGATATGTACTACTACTTCTCAATTGGCAGACGCCTAGCTTCATGTACTACTACTTTTCAAAACTGGAAAAGTATATCATATCCACCATGACGGGAATCATGGTAAGATCGGAGAAAAATAAGTTGCAGAAAATGCGAACTGTTAGGAAATAATCAAGACGAAGCACACATGAAACAATTAATTCAAGGGAGCTTCTTTGATTGGTATATATATATATATATATATATATGCTTTACGTAGCATATCAAGTGGCAGAAAATAGTTGCCGCACAGCCATTAATGTCATTGCTCATATTTGTGGTGTTCGAAATGAATGTACAAGTGAAAAATAAGAAAATTTACATAATCAACTCTACTTTGAAAAATGGCTAAGATGAAATGTTGTGAGATTAAATTTGTGATGATCACATATTAGATTTGCCTAAAAACTTGTTTGCTTGGCTCTGCACCTCATAGGGTGGCATAAAATGCGCAAATAATTTAGCCTAAGGATTGTTGGTGTAGAATTTGAGGGATGAACGCTTGTGATGAATAATGAGAATTTGCTTTCGAGTTGTGATTTAGATTCACTTTCTAATAGAGTGCAAATGACATTAATGGATGAATTTTCTATAAAATAAGATGATGAAGTTTTCTTGATAGCACTTTGCGCTAATGTTTCGAAATTCTAAAGAAAAATCGCTGGTAATATTTTTAAAGAATTTCTAATGGAGTGATCATCAGGGAAGTCAGCAACAGAAATCAAATGGAGGGGACCACAAGGCAACAATTGGTTATAACAGACTGAAGTCGGTTGGAGAAGAAGAGAGTTAGTTAGTCCGTTAGTTAGTTAGCTGATTGTTTCCTGAGCTTGAAGCTAGTAATTGTATAAATAAACATCCACAATGAATGCGAGGATCATCGAGGAATTCATTTGTAATCTTCTTACTACTCAATAAAATCTCAGATTCTCATGATCTCTCTTTCTTTCTCTCTTCAGCTCTTACTCTCATCTCTCTTTTCTTCTATTCCTTCTTCAATCCATTTCAAAATTCACAAGGCACTTGCAGGAGTCATAGAAGGAATGTAAACTGGTATCAGGTAGGGGTGAGCAAACGGTGCATATTCAGTAATTCGGGTATATGAATTCGGTAAATTCGGTTATTAGACTTACAGAAATTTAAACCGCTTTCAAATTCGAATTGGATACACCTGAGTTCATTTCAACTTCAAATTTGAATTTGGAAACAGTAATGAATTCGAGTTAACCGAATTTAATGATTAAATTTACAATGATTAATAATAAGTAATATTAGTTACAAACTTACAAACTACAATGATTAGTGATAAATGATATTAGTTACAAACTTATAATTTATTTCAAATCAAAATACAACTTATTTACTTACTTATGTTATTGTGTAGTTGTATATACAATGCCACTTATTTACTTATAAATTACAAAGTATGTAATACATTATACTTACATTTATTCTTATTTCTTATATAGCTTTTTTTGGAAAAATATGCAAATCACTTAATTTGCTCTTAATAGTGAAAGCCAATACAAAAATACATTGATTTGCAATTCATTTGCATTCACTTAGACTACTTAGTTGTCTTATCTATGCTTAAAGCCTTACGACTAGTGAATATAGAATATGAATTTTTATGTTAAATATGTAATGTAATTTTAAAGCACACTAATACTTGCAAGTTACAAGTTACGCATTCAAATATCAATAATTCGAATATGAATGATATACCAAATTACCAATATCTAAATTCTAGTTACTAATTATGTTTATTGTTTAATGTTTAGTATTATACATCTACTTATTAATTATTATCTAATTCTAGTCATGTATAAAATAATAAGTATTATAGTTATGTTATGAATTGTTGTATATTTGTATTATTATAATCATATAACAATTAGCAAATACTAAAATAGTCTATTGTACATCATTATATATTATGATTATCAAAAATATATGATAATACCATATACTAACTATTATTAACAGCATTTACCTATATAATATAATAATATATTAGTAGTACATACTAATGCTAAATAGCATTTATCTATAAACCAATTGACGCAATTCTAGTTGTACATCACTTGTTCAACTTATTTTCTTACCCTACTTAGCCAATAATACAATTGCTCACGGTAAAATATATAGATATATACAGGCGTTGGAAATTAATCTACCTATGAACCAGCATCCCTTTCTAAAACCAAGAAAATTGGAAATGGCCAAAAATAAAAAGAAAAAAGAAGACAAAAAATATGCTATTCATATAAGCTGCTTTGATAAGTATCTGTCTTGGCTAGTATGCAATGCATATTGAAGTCGTAGAAAATTGTTGTAGTCATAGCACGTGTGATTACGTGTTCCATTTTTTGATGCAAAACTTAGATAAGCTTCATGATTACGTAGAATCATGAGAATTTATTCACATTAAACCATAAAAATTTTAAAGCCCCACGTTTTTCAATGATTCAAAACTGATTAAAATAATCCTAGTTGTACATTACTTGTTCAACTAACTAGCTTTCCAACCACTCACCCTACTTAGCCACTAATGCAATTCCCCAGAGTTATAAATAGGTATTGGAAATTAATCTTCCTATGAACTTGCATCCCTTCCTTGCGATCAAGAAATTTTACTTCATTCTTTCTATTTTGAAACAATGGCTAAGATTCAATTTGTGGTGACATATTGGATTTGCTTGACAATTTGTTTGGTTGGCTGTACACCCCCAGAAGATCACATAAAATGTTCATCAGGAAACACAAATTGCACGATCACAAACACCTATGTGACGTTTCCTGATCGAAGTATATGTCGTGCAGCTGAAGCAATGTACCCTAAATCTGAGCAAGAGCTGATTTCAATTGTGGCAAATGCAACTTCATTACAGAGAAAAATGAAGGTTGCAACCACAACATCGCATAGTATTCCTAAGCTCATGTGTCCAGGCGGTGAAAATGGGATAATCATTAGCACCAAGTACCTGAATAGAACCGTAAATGTTGACAAATCAGCCATGACTATCACAGTTGAGCCCGGGGTGACCCTAAGGCAGCTGATCAATGCCAGTGCTGCTGCGGGGCTTGCTCTACCGTATGCTCCATATTGGTGGGGTTTAACTGTTGGTGGAATGTTGGGCACGGGTGCTCATGGAAGCACATTGTGGGGCTTGGGGAGTGCTGTTCATGATTATGTGATTCAGCTCAGGATTGTTACACCTGCTGGCCCTGATGAGGGTTATGCAAAAGTTCGAACGCTGAGAAATGGTGATCCTGAGCTTAATGCTGCTAGAGTCTCGCTTGGAGTTCTTGGAGTTATCTCACAGGTATAAATTATGATTTGATGCAACGTATCCATTTTTTCCTTGGAGCTTATAAAGCAAATACACATCTTTATTAGTCTTGCCTCAAATCTCAACCTTTGGTTTCGCCACTGCTAGGGAAGAAAAAGATGTATCCTCTGTAGGCTCTCCTATCTCGTCACCAAACAAGTTGGAAATTGTAGATTTTCCTTCATCTGATTAAAAATTTTCATTTATACTCCATGCAAATCTAGATTGTTTCCAGAGGAACAGAAAAGTTATCAAGTCTGTAGTGACCGTGGAGTCTCTAGTTCAAAACTCAAGGCCTTCTCTTTCCTGCTTTGCCCTGCAAGACTTAAATTTTTTTCTTGTACTAAAACACAGAAAAAGGGTGGAGAGAGAGAGAGAGATTGCCATTTTATGGACCACTCACTCAAAAAAGTAATAGAAGAAAAGTGGAACTTTATGCTTTATTAATTCTTTTCTTACCTATATTTTTTTTAAGGAAAGAAATGTAACGAAAAAAAAAAGAAAAAACCAAGGATTTTTTTCCCGTGTAGTAAATATATAATACATTTGCAGGTGACTCTACAACTGCAACCGTTATTCAAGAGATCAATCACATATGTTCAGAAAAATGATTCAGACTTCGGAGATCAAGCCTCCACCTTCGGCAGACAGCATGAGTTTGCAGATTTCACGTGGTACCCAAGCCAACACAAGGTAGTTTATCGGATTGATGATCGAGTCCCCTCCAACACCACCGGAAATGGTCTTTATGATTTTATGGGATTTCGATCTACACCTTCACTCTTTCTAGCACTAATAAGAACAGCAGGTAGGTTAAGTCAACATAAGTTTGCTGAATGATACTTGCAGTTTTAAGGGGCAGCATGTATTGATTGAAGTTCTATTTCTGGCTTTCTTTGTTTAATTTTGAATAGAGGAGACTCAAGAATCCATACGTGATGCTGTTGGGAAGTGCATAAATGGAGGCATAACCACATCTATATTGACAAACGCTGCATATGGATTGACAAACGACGGTATATATTTGTCCAAAATCTACTGTTTAAATTTTGCAATCAATTGTTCTTTGTTTTCCTTTTTTTTTTTTCAATGATCAAGACAAAAGTTTTTCATCGTAAAAACAATCAAATTAGTAATAACTCCACGGCCTTTTTCTTTCTTTCTTTTTTTCATTCGTGTGGTATTTTGTGTAAGTATCAAAACAGGACTATCCCCAGAACGTTGCATATTAATTTATTGGATTCATAATTGCTTTGCATATTAGTTTCTTGTATCAATGTTTAAGCTTTAAAGCTTAATAAATACCAATTTAACCGAAGTCATCATCCAAACATTTGAAGCACAATGGAAGTATTATCACAGTTGTTTGTTTGGATAGACTTGTATTATTTGAAATATCATTTGAAATAATTACTGTAACACTTTTTTGTGATATGATGTATATGAGATAAAAAGGTGATTAAAAATATAAAAAGGTAGATTAGAAAATGTGTTTATGATGCAAGCGAAATAATATTTAAAATATTTTTACTATCCAAACTATGGGTCTAGTTTCTTCATTCAAATGTTTTTATAAAGAAGATAGAGTGTACAACACGAATGAATGTGAAAACTTAGTCAATACTAAACTGTAAAAAGTTAGGCCAAAACTGACATGAGACGTTTGATTAATGTCTACACTTTCAAATAAATGCAAGATGCAAGACATGAGACATTTGATTAATGTCTAGTTTCTTCGTTCAAATGTTCTCATGAAGAAAATAGAGTGTACAACACGAATGAATGCGAAGACTTAGTCAATAATGAACTCTAAAAAGTTAGGTCAAAACTGACATGAGACGTTTGACTAATGTCTACACTTTCAAGCTATGTTTTCAGAACCGGACCGGATATCGACTCGGCCGAGGTCAGGGGTCAGGGGTCAATGGGTTCGACCGGGGGTCGATAGGGGGTCGAACCAGATGACGTCATAAATAAAAATTATTTAAAAATTAAATTATTGTATATAAAATATCCAATAACATATTGATATTAATAAAGGTATATTCATATATATTTGATGTTTCAAATATATTTAACAAGAAAATACAAAGAAATTAGAACAATCAAGTAACAATTTATATTATTTAATAAACATTAACAAGTTTAGAATTAAAATTATGGATTTAATTGAAAAATAACATCAAATTTTAGGACAATATTTAAAAAGTATGAAATATTTGAGGTATATTAATAAGTTTTCACAATTTAGGGGGCCAAAACATAATATTAAAAAAGTTTGAACTTTTTTTACAAAAGCTCCTGTTGGACCGGTTTTTCCGGTTTTGTACCGGTCAAATCGGGTCAAACCCGGTTTTTGACCGGAGTTGACCGAGTCTTGAATCTCCCGGTTCTGATGACCAACTCGGACCGGACACTTGGCCGGTTCCCGGTTCAACCGGTCGGACCGGCCGGTCCGGCCGAGTTTGAAAACACTGCTTTCAAGGAAATGCAAGATGCAACAGCAAGGCATGATCTTTTAGTCTTCAATCTAGATTCCAAAAGTGTAAAATATGTTTGGAAATAGAATATTTGTTTCCCGTAACTTACAAAGGTATCTTCTAATTAATGCGTTTCAGGTTCAATGTTTAAGGGCTATCCTGTCGTAGGGTACAACAATCGCCTCCAATCATCTGGTTCCTGCCTTGATAGCCCACAGGATGGATTAATAACTGCCTGCCCTTGGGATCCTAGAGTTAAGGGTCTATATTATTTCCAAAATGGATTTAGCATTGGCTTATCAAAAGCCAAAGATTTCATACAAGATGTGCAAAAGCTGGTTGCTTTGCAGCCTCGAGCATTGTGTGGTGTAGATCTTTATGATGGTTTCCTCATAAGGTATGTTACAGCTTCAAGTGCTTATTTGGGAAAGCAAGAAGATGCTCTGGACTTTGATATAACATACTATAGAAGCAAGGATCCAATGGCCCCAAGACTGTATGAAGACATCCTTGAAGAAATAGAGCAAATGGCAGTGATTAAATATGGAGGGCTACCACATTGGGGCAAAAACAGGAATTTGGCGTTTGTTGGGGCAATTAACAAGTACCAAAATGCTACCGAATTTTTGAAGGTCAAACAATTGTATGATCCTTTAGGGCTGTTTTCTAATGAGTGGACAGACCAAATTCTTGGAATAAAAGATGGGATTACTATTATGAAGGATGGTTGTGCTTTAGAAGGATTATGCATATGCTCACAAGATAGCCATTGTGCCCCACAGAAAGGTTACTTTTGTCGACCAGGAAAAGTTTACACCGATGCAAGGGTTTGTACACGTTTATCATCATAAACATGTATCTCATTTCTTCTAGACAATAAGATTCTTACATTTTTAATGGAATATGCATTTATGTAATAATAAATGGCTAAATTTTACTTTGAACTCTTACACTATAGAGTACTTTCACTTTAGTTCTGAAACTTCATTATTGGACACCTTTTTTTCTGAGCAAAATTCTAACATTTCCTATGACCAAGACATGAAGTTTTTCACTGGAGGAAACTCCTCTTATTTACATCAGCTAAGACTAGTCCTATACACTCTTCAAATGAAGTAAAGAAAAGCAGTGCAGAAACAAGTAAGCTAACTACGACAGCTTTGGTCAAAACCCAACTCAAGAACTAAATCCCAGTTCTCCTTGATCCTTGGTATCTTAGACCAAGAAACAACTATCAATCGAATAGCATTCACAATCCTAGTCACAACCTGCATACTAGATAGTCTAACCTGCTGAAACACCATTTGATTCCTTGCCTGCCAAAGATGATGCTGGGTCGCTGATGGAGCTAACCTCCTTAACTTGTGACAAAAAGAATTAGATGTATTACGCTTGCTCCACCAATATATTTCTTGCCATACCAAATTTTCCCTATACAATAAGCACAACTTTTGAATCTTGCCCCAAAAACTACGGCTGAAGTCACATTCAAAAGCCAAATGTTCTAGTGTTTCATCATATACATCACAGAAAACACAAGTAGAAGGAAGATACAGCAATTCCCCAATTTCTCAGCCTTGCTTTAGTGTTTAATCGATGTCTGACCGCTAGCCACAAAATAAATGCATATCCTGGGATATAACCTTTCCCCCACACTAATGTATACCACTGCAACCTGTTTCCAGATTCAATAAACTGTTTAAATGCATATTTAATATTAGACTCACCAGTTAAAGTTTCAGTCCAGCTTACATGATCATCCCCATAGTTATTAAACTCGGCCCGGAGAGGAGACCGGCGAGGGAGGTGAGTCAACGGGTCACTGGTTCAACCGGTGGGTGAGTGGTTGAACCAGTGGGTCACTACATATATTTAAATATTATATTTTATAAATTTGATATAGGATATATGAGATAAATTGTAATAAATAATGTCATAACAAATATTCATTTAATTTAATTTGCTATAGAATATTTAATTCATATAAGAATCAGCAAAACATAAATTTAATTAGTAATCCACCAAACTTCAAGTGTAGATGTTTACTGTAATTATCTAGATTATTTACAAATTTTAAATGCAAAAAAATATTTAAAAAATAATATTTGTCTTTAAAATAAATTATGTAATATGTTATTTTTGAAATCTATTTTATAATTTATAGAATATAAGGGTCATAAGTTTTATTAAAAGATTCCAAATACATTTGTTTTGGAGAGAGTTTAAAAAAAATAAAGATGAAATTAACAAAACATTCATATAGCATAAGAATGACCATTAATGAACAAATGACAAAGTGGTCTGGTGGTGAGCTACGCACAAACAAAGTTGAAGGTCGGAAGTTCGAATCCAAGCAAAGGCTTGGACAAACATTTTTTCCTCAAACTCGGTCTGCCCACAAAACCGGCCGGGTTTCCGGTTTAATCCGGTTGAACCGCCGGTCCGTTGAAAAGTCAACGGTTCATATGCAGAAACGATCAATTGAAGAACCGGCCCGGTTTAGTACCGGTTCGCCGGGTTGAGGTCGAACCGCCGGGCCGGGTTTAATAACTATGATCATCCCTATGTAAATTTTGTAACAAGGAGACAGCAGTTGATTGACACTGTTCTTTTTTTTTTTTTAATTTAACTTTTTGGTCTTTTATTGGCAAAGCAAAATAAAAAATGAGGGAGACATGGACCTTACCTCCGAATAACACCAAGAAGCAAACGCTAGGAAAGGAGTAGGGGGTACGATTCCCTTTACATCATTTGCACTTACATTTCCTAATTGAAGGCAGGCCTACTCTATTATTTGCACTTACACTGTTCCTTGATCTCCTGTGAACATCTTCTCCCAGAGGGCCGCTTCCATCTATCCGAACCAATGAATTCCGCCACCTTTGAATCCTTGGTTAACCTTAAATTATTCAGCAAATGTTCAGAAAATTTGAGATGCAAACGCTCCAACGGGTGCCAAATATCATACCAAAAAAAGGTATTCTGACCATTTCCAATCTCACTTGCAGAAAAGGATAAATGATAGTTCTCAATTGCAACACTTTTCTCCATATCCATGGACAATCCTTCAGCACTCCATATCCAATATTATTGGACACTTTATTTTTTAAAGTATGAAATCTATCCCACTTTAGTTCTTAGATTTTAATATTGGATACTACTTTAATTTATAAAATATGAAATTCATCCTACTTTAATCCTTAAACTATGAGCATGCTTGCCTACTATTCTATTAAATTTTAAATTTAAACATCATTTGTCTACTATCCTATTAGTTTTGACAATTTTGCAGGATAACCTCTTTTCCCTATATTATCCCTTCTTTTACCTTTTGGAGAGTAATATGCATATTACATTCATATTCAACTTTCGAATTTTGGAGATTAAGATTAAAGAGAAGTATAAAATCACAATCAAAACACTATTTTAAAAAAGTTAAATTCCCAAACATGACAAAAAATTGAAGCTAAGGAAGTATTAGTATGACCATAATAAATTAGCTTATTCTAGCTTTTTCCGTTTTGTTACGCAAAGCGTCATTGTTTGATTGAGAAGCTTAAAGCTGTCAATAGGACCAAAAAAACTCTTTGCCAACACACTTGGAGGCCAACTGATGCCGGTTCCATAAAGAACACAGCATCATCTGTTAAGCTGGCTAACTTTGGAAATTTGGCGGCAGTTTGATCTGGTGCCGGAAGTGGATCCCTGTGCGGATCCACATCGGCGAAAAATACGAGTGACTTTATTTAGTTGTATGGCCTTTTCTGATGTTGCCTTTCCTTTCCTTTTTCGTTTTCTTTTCCTCCATTGTTTTACATACTTTGTGTGTATGCAAACGCTTAAATAAGAATTATTGTAATATCTTATTATCAAGACAACAAGTACCACAATTATCCAAAATGTATACAACTTTTGGCGCCTAATTGATTGTGGAATTCTGACTGTCACCCTGCTCTTAATCTAAATTCAATATATTTGGTACCTCTAATTAGGGAAAATGGCCAATTTAGTCCCTAAACTTTTATTTTTTGTGGATTTAGTCCCTATATATTATTTGTAGCCAATTTAATCCTTAAACTTATATTTCTGTTCCAATCAAGGAACTCAGCGGCAGCGCCACCGCATAATTTCCATCATGCTCCTAATCGAGAAACCCAAAAGGGGTATTTTAGGGACTTCAATGAGCCCAATGTCTCAGCAGCAACGCAAGCTTTCAACACATGTATACGTGAACCTATCCGACTAAATTCCAATCCAATGCATTAGTATTTCAATTTTGTGTGAATGCATTAGTGAATAAGAAAAACAGCTAAACAGGGAAAAAAAAGTACCAAAAGAAAAAAGAAACTAAAAGAAGAAGAAATGAAAATGTAATTCCAAAGGTAAATACAAGCTTTAATTAGTTCATCACGAAGAAATGACTTAAGGAGTTGAATAAATACACTAACGGGCCGCAATTTGGTATTCGCCTTGCATATGGAAAGTGAAATATAACCAATGTTTTAAAACTCAGACCGTTAATTGAACCAATGAGGTGTTCGGGTCAAGATTCAATCGGTCAGACCGGTTCAACCCTGGTTCAATGAATTTTTTAAAAAATAATTTATATAAATATATATGCATAAAATAAGACATGCATTGGACTAATTTAAGACTTTATATGATGAAACAATTAATACTTTCAAAGAAGTTGGATTTTCACAAATAAATTTTTTAAATGATAAGTTAAAACAAATAAATTTCATCTCAATCTTAATTGAATTTATCAAAAAAAAATGTTAAATAAAACTCAAAAATTTTGATATTTAGATATTGCAACTTAAGAAAAAAAGAAGTTTTGAATTTGGAGGAAGTCAAGAAAATAGAAAATAAAAATACAAACTTGATAAGAGGCAAAAAATAAGAAGAAAGTGAGTGAATGTAGCATTTAATAATTAGTTTTTAGGGTTAAGAAAAACATATTTTTTTCAAGTTAATAGAAAAAAATAAAAAAACCTACCGGTTCAACGGTTCAATCCGGTTTTTAAGTAGAATTAACCCAAAGCATGAACTGGACCTGAGCCAAGGCCGATTCGCGATCCGACCGGTCGAACCTAGTCCGGTCCAATTTTTAAAACACTGACTATAACTACATTTGTCTAGCACTGGAAAGCAAAGATCGGGAACCGGCCTTGGCTCCGGTCTGGATTTTAAAACACTGAGTAATATCGCATATTATATTTGTCCCGTATTTTGTAAGCTATGCTTCGAACAGCTACCTTAGAAATGCACAACGGTTAAACCTTAAGGAACCACCACTGCAGCTGCCTTATGGAGTTTTGAAGAATTCAAACACCAGAATATTCACTCAAGATTTGAATGATTCACTTATCTCCAGCAAAACTGTGAGTGATCGTTAAGAGAAACAGCTGTAGAAGCATCAGATGCATTTAGAAACTTTATTAGTATTTATTAATAATGTAATTTTTGTTATATTGTTGGATTGTAATCATTTATTTTACTCCCACCATTATGGGTTACTTGTAATTTTATAAGGAAAAAAAAGCTTAAAATATTTGACAAATATTCAATTGATTTGCTGATTTCTTGTAGGAAACTCCCATGTTAATTTAACTTCGAAAGAGAGGATCAAAATTTGTTTATCTAGCAAACATAAATCAGAAAATCAATTTTAAAACCATGCGGAGATTAAACCACAATATTCAGAAAAGCTCCAAAGTGGGAATCTTTTTCCTTAAAACCAAATTTGTTTAATAAACATTCCTCCGGCGTCAGAATTTCCGATGCTGAGTCACGACTCAGGACCAGACCCTCCCAGCAACGTCAAGAACACAAAGGATAGGCAATTATATTAAATTAGGAATTAACCCCTTGAGGTTGTTCAATCATAATTTACCCCTGTTCTTTTGCATCTTAAGTGCATTGCTTTTTCTATGTTGTCATTAGGTAAATTAGCCAGCTTGAACTTGGGATCACAGCGACTCTTTAACTTACCTCAAGAGCTGCCATCTGCGGTTAAAGCCATTGTAGCTCTAGATTCAATGTCGTTTCCCAACTTTAGGACACAAGTTGTAAGGGAATCATTCATGGGAAAGCACGGTGTTCATGGTGGTCACGAGAGCATCTACAGGAACTGCTAAAGTACAGAAGGTATCGTCTTACAAACATTCGAGAGGAATCGCGAATTATTTCGATGTATGAATCATTCTGTGAAGTGCCTCGCTTGGTGAGAGGTGATTTTGTTCTTGATCAATTGGGATTTTCGAACTTTCGTAGACTTAGAATGTAGCAAGTGCCATGTGATATTTTTCTTCAATTTGGGTTTGTTGGTAGGGAGTTTTCGTCCATTTTTAAGGGGAAACTCTGTCAAAATTTTCTTAAAAATAAATAAAATTTTCTAATAAAAATAATACATAATAGTTTACTTGCACCCGAAAAAAAAAATTTTACTTGCATGACTGACCTGGGAAACAAAAAAGCTATAAATTATAATCCACTAAACAAAAATCTTGCATTTACATAAATAAATAAATTTATTGATGCACATTATTGGTTGTAATTCTTCAATTATCCAAGCCCAAGAATTAATATGAATAAGGAGAAGGAGGGTATAAGGCCAGAGGCATCGAAACCATTATGATGAAATTTAATTTGGTAACCCAATCCGTAGTGGAAGGAATTGTTGAAGAACGTGAAAACAAATAATAATAATAAGAAGAAGAAGGAGAGACATATTTAAAAATGAAAACAAATGGGAAGAAAGTAAAGATTGCGCTTTTTTTTTTCAAGAGACCAGTTGAAATTTTGGTCACACCCTTTAGCGCGGCTGAATTTGATGGTGGAAGAAACTAAAATTATTAATAAAAATTACTTTGTGTTCGAGAAAAAGGAAAAGGACTAAATGAGAAAAAATATGAGATGGGCGAATAAAGATACTTTATATAAGTTATAATTTTTTTATGCACTGCCTGTGTATACATAAGTTATATTGGATATATGCTACATAATTTAATTTTAGATTTGAAATTCAGTTTTTTCAAAAGTAGCATACATCTACAACTGCTAGTATAAAAAATATTTACACTAATAGTGTACAAAAAATTAATTCATTATTCGCCAAGCTCTTTTTTTTTTTTGGTATCCAAATTATTTGATTTGTCGTCAATTATATAGAATTGATAAAAATTTGAAACTGTTAGGTCCAAATATGTCTTCAAGGAAACTTTAAAGATGAAAATGGTTCAAACCCCAAAATATTTATTATTCCCATTTGACAAATTTTCAATTGGTTTGGTGATTTTCTATCAAACATTTTGTATTAATTTAAATTGCAAAAAAGAGGGTGGAAATTCTGTGGTAGCGTAAATCAGTAAATCAACCAACTGATAGGGAATGAACATTTCCATTAATTGAATCTAGAATATGTCTCCAAGGATTTTTTTTCCACAGTGTATGGAGACTTTCATTGACTACCTAACTTATTATTTAATACATTAACAAAAATCGTTCAAGACAATTAACCTGACAACGATCCCTGTCCCAAGTCGTCGATGGACATCACTCTCGAGAGCAAGCTATCAACTTTTCATGAAGACTTTTATGTAGTCGTCTTGATCAGCAATTTCTACTAACATTTAAATGAACCACCCATCTGAGCGAGCTTTATCAAATATCCGGTACCAAAAAACATCCAATGGTGCATCTTCTTGGTATTTATATTCGTGTTTACTGCTACTGTTCTTATTCAGTTCTTATTCAAGTCTCCAGCCAATTCCCATTTGGCAGTAGTAATCAATCTTATCATTATTTAGATCTTTACTGGTATATTGTACATGAAAAAATGTTAAAATTTATTAGCAAAGTCATAAATTTTGTTTGAAAAAGTAGCAAGTTTTGTAAAAAAAATGTGATGTTTTGTTCGAAAAATAGAAACGTTTTGTTAATGATATAGTAACATTTACTAAAAAAGTGGTAAGATTTGTTAATGAAGTCATAAGTTTTTCTTGAGAAATCGTATCTTTTATATAAAAAAAATGGTAATTTTTGCTAAAAAAATCTAGTAAGATTTGATATTTAAATAGCAAGTTACAATAAATAATAAAAGTTATTTGTTTTGTGAAAAAACTTACTATTAGTTATGCCAAATTTACTATGACAATTTTGTCCCTAGTAAAACCTGTGATAGCAGGATAAAACCTATATGTCGCATCATATTAGCCACTCATTTATAAGTACGTATCCATCGAAACAGCGTCCATTTATGCTTGTAAACTTTTCACAGTCTTCACCCAATTGGAGACTTTTCCTAACTACATGTATACAATTGATACGTCATTGGGAATTTTTTCTGTCAACCAGACATGGATTGACTTTTTGGATAGAATTTTGAGTTTAACGTCATTGCCCAATAGGGTGGCTTGATGCTAGGAGTTGTTTTCCTTCTAAAATGACCCATATAATTGTCGACATGAATAGATCATATAATTTGGTTGAGGCCCATACAATAAGCCCTTTGAAACGCTATATGTGGACGTCTTGATCTTGGAGGCTATGCATTTAGGAATTTTTCTTTGTTTTTCCTGGTTTGATATTTGCATTCTAGGTTGTTGGTCTATTCTTTTTTTTTTTTTTTGAGCTTCATCTTCTTTATAATTTAAAAGCAACTAAAATGTTTTACTTATGATTTATAATGCCACATGAATGTCAAAGAATGTCTTCCTTGGAGAAAGAACATGTCCTTCAAGAGAAACTAACAAGGTCATCCAATTAAATTGTTTGTCGCATTATATATAATTCACTTCAGGTATAAATACTTTTTTGAATGCTCAAACCTCTTATTCAACATTATAATCTTTTGAAAGATCAAATTTTGATAATGAATAAGTACATAAAAAAAATTTAAAATCTATACAAAACTTTTTTGATAAATGTGCACCGTTTTTTTTGTAACTATCCAAAATGGAATGCAGAATACTGTCCTTCGTGCTTTAGATTTTGTTGTTCTCATCTCATGGAAACCTTATTGACTTGCTTCTTTAATGTAAACCTATCAAATTTAGGATGTGTGACAAAATTTCAATAGCTTTGGTGATTTTAAGTCAAACATTTTTAAATTAATTTAGATTGCAAACGTGAGGGTCATAAATCAGAAAATTAATTCCACAACCAACTGATAGAGAATCAAAATTACCATTTGGTCAGTACAAAATATGTCTCTAAGGATTTTGTTGGTAAGAAAATAAAAATGTTCCATGGTGTGTCAAGACTCCCATTGACGAGGACTTGGACCCGGCACGGCCGCCAATTTTCTACCCAACTTGGAACGTTATATATTGCAAAGAGACATGTAGACCCATGCAAATATTGCAAAGAGTTTTCAAGAGATAAAGTTTAAATCACCAGAGAAAGAGACATAGATCCATATAAATGTTGGAAAGAGTTTTCATGAGATAAAGTTTAAATCTTTTTTGTGTGTGTAAATTGTCCACTTTAATGAAGAACATCGCAGGATCATCTGATTAACAAAGTATGTGGATCCTATTTTGTAAAATTTGGTTGGTTTATTCTTAAAGATGGACTAATTCAGCCAATCAATATTGGAGTTTCAAACCGTTGATTAGCATATCTAACGATTAAAACATGCATCCAAGGGGAGTTGCATTGATTAATCTATTGGAAAACAATTGATAGATTTCTTGTATTTTTCAAATATACTGTATCTATTGCAGATCTATAATTTTTTATGCATGTTTTACCTGTCATTAGGACAGTGATGTAAATCAAATCATGCAGGATGATTTCCAGCAATCTATCAGTGAAATTTTTTTCTATATAAAAAAAAATTCAACCAGCCATTAATTAAGTGGTCCATGCCATTAATTTTGATACCAATTGATAAAGGAAAGCATCACTCTACGGACTTTCCATGAAGACTTTCAGTCATACTCATTTTATCTGTAATTTTCTACTATTACTGTAGGTGATATTTTATCCAAGCTTACTTTACAGATGACCAGTACTAAATCAATTTCCTTGATAAATAAATCAAGTCGCTAGCGATAAAGACTTTCAGTCGTACTTGTTTTATCTACAATTTTCTACAAACATTTATTATTGTACCAAAGCAGTATCCTTGATACATAAATCAAAGAGTTAGTCATGGTGAATTTTCGCTCATGATTCATGAAAAGAGCTAGCTGTGATAGAAATACTGGTCTTATCGTAAAATAAATCAGAAAAATTACCTTATATATTCCTTACAACAATAAACTAAATACTATCTATGAACCACAAGAAGAGCTATTGAATCAATTTCCTTGAGTGATTCTTAGATTGCTTATCCCAACAAGTTAGGTTGTAACTAAAAAGATAGATTGAGTGTATGTTTTCACATATTATTGTCATATTATCTACATATTTTGCTCTAATATTTACATCTACGGTATAAGATTTTACATTATTTCGTGTATCAGCTGGTAATTTTAGATAATGATTTACAAGATTTTAGCTAATTACTATAGTACTATTCCTGCGGAGCATTTCTATAGTACTATTCCACTAATATTTCTAGCCAACTACTTTTCTTTTCATCAGCCAAATTCGATTAGATCAGATGCTTACTCGAAGTTTAATAAGAACTGAACAATAGGAGGAATAGAAACTTTCACAATGTTAGATATTAATCATTTGTTAGATATTCTAAATAGCACAGAACAGAGTTTTCTGATAATCAATAAAATGACGTGATTTTGCCCAACAAAAAAAAAAAATTACAATGACAAGAATTCCTTTTTTTTTTTGGGATTTGACTGCGTGTCACTTGTGCTAATACATTGGAGTTATACCATGCAGCTAGCATAATGATTTATCATTTTGTTTGAGGGGACAAATGCATTTTTATTAGGCGAATATTATAATGAAATAAAGTGTGCAACTCTCATCTTTTCAGTAAATTTTTTTGGGGACCTGCTTATACATGTTGCAGATGTCAGAATTCAGATATTAAAAAATATGGTATATTCGCTTTTTTCCATTTGTAAACATTCCTAATCATCTAATTAAAATGGACACAAACTGAGAAAGGTGTGATTACAATCATGTCATGTAACATATAAACGAAGTTATGAACTTGTTTGTTTAAGGAATAATTGCCATTTAGTCATGCGTACAGTTGTGACTAATATAACTATCAATTCTTCCCAAAAAAACTAATTCTGTCCCCCATGTCTACATAGTTGTAATTGTCATAAAAGAAAATGCTTAAGTTCCTTATCTTATAGATTGCAAACCATCAAGATTTGGATATTGCTTGCCAAATAAATAAATAAATATGAAGTCGAACACAGAATTTTTTTTTTTTTTAATGATATTATATCAAACATTAATTCTTTCATGTCTAACTATAAAACAAATTTCTTGTCATCTTTTACTTTACCATTTTCATTCTTACACTAAGGGATAAAAAGGCCTTTTCAAAAAAAAAAAAAGGGATAAAATGGCATAACCATATTCGAAAAATTACTTTTTCTTGTTTTATGCAAAATTTTAGTTGTATTGCTAATGCTTACAATTAACAATAACTAACAATGGCCTTTTCAAAAAAAAAAAAGGGATAAAATGGCATAACCATATTCGAAAAATTACTTTTTCTTGTTTTATGCAAAATTTTAGTTGTATTGCTAATGCTTACAATTAACAATAACTAACAAAAATTAACTACTCGTGTTTATTGTTTTTCACACAAAGGTTCATAAAACATAAATTTTCAAAGTGTAAAACTAATTTTTATAACTACACATAACTTGAATTATTTATACACACATACAATGTTTCCCGATCAGTAGTTAATATGAATAACAAAAAATAGGTTAGGATTGATTTTCCGTGGTGACGTAGGTATCCAAATCAAATTAAAATCCAAATAAAAATGAATTAATAGTTACATTTGTATATCACCAAGGATTTTCCCCACAAGCACGCAAGGACTTTCCACTCTGTCTTTCCCCTCCAACATGTCAACAAATTTTTTTTCCAAGAAGACTTCAAGTCGTCGTCCTTTGTCACCTTTGTATAGTTCCTTCCTACTTCCCACAAACACAGAATGGTGAAGTGATGCTTTTATAAGAGTATAAATGAGGCCACCCATCTGAGCTAACTATACCGAATAAACCAATAATACCAAAGAAATCCAATGAAGCATCATCTTCTTTGCACTTTTTCATCTTTACTACTACTCTTCTTATGCAGTTCGATTCCTGTCACTGGCCAATTCCCATTTGGCAGCAGCAAACAAGCTTATCATCATTCAAATGTCACCTGTATTGAAAGTGAACGGCGTGCCCTTCTTCAATTTAGACAGGGGTTGATAGATGAATCAAATCATCTGTCATCTTGGATTGGAAAAAGATGTTGTTCATGGGAAGGCATTAGTTGTCACAATACTACCGGCAGTGTTTTGAAACTTGATCTACGCAATACAGTGCCATTTTTTGATTATGCTGATGATGATCACTGCAAAAATTGCTTGGGAGGCCAATTAAATCCATCTTTGGCCAATTTGACCAATTTGCGATACTTGGACTTGAGCTCAAATAATTTTTTAGGAATCCAAGTTCCTGCATTCCTTGGATTGTTGAAAAACTTGAGATACCTCAATCTCTCAAGTGCAGGATTTGATGGTGAAATTCCCCATCATTTAGGAAATCTCTCGCATTTAAGGTATTTAGATCTTGGAGATTCAATTTTCTCTCGAGGATGGAATTCATTGAGCACAAAGGATCTCAGGTGGGTTGCTGGACTCTCTTCTCTAAAATGCCTAGTCCTGTCCTGGGTGAACTTTACAGACGCTCAAGATGGGTTCCAGTCAATTAACATGCTTCCTTCACTAACAACACTATACTTGAATCATTGTTTTCTTTTCATCCATTCTCATCTTTCACATGTCAATTTCACATCTCTTGCTTCCCTTGATCTCGGTGAAAATAATTTCAACAACTACATGGTCCCTCCTTGGCTCCGTAATCTTACTGGCCTCCATGATCTTGGTCTTGGTAGAAATAATCTTTTTGATCCAATTCATGGCCTGTTTGACCAAATGACCTCTCTAGTTCATCTCGATCTATCTGCAAACCGCTTTGACGCTTCGACGTTGAAATCACTTTGTAACATAAGCAGTCTTACTTATTTGGATCTGAGTAATAATAATTTGCAAGGGTCAATACCAAGTGAAATCGACCAGCTTTCAAAACTAACTAACCTATTATTGTACTCTAGCAGCTTAAATGGTACCATACCGACCAATCTTGGGCAGCTGACGAAGCTACAAGCATTTGGGATTAGTTACAATTCATTAACCGGCGTCCTATCTGAAGACCATTTTACGAAACTCCAAGAGCTAAAGTCACTGGACCTAACTGGAAACTTCCTGGCTCTGAACGTGAGCTCCTCGTGGGTTCCTGCTTTTCAACTCCAAGAAATTGTGATGCCATCCATTATAGTGGGACCCAAGTTTCCAGCTTGGCTTCGGACGCAGAAGGAAGTTGAGGTGTTAGACATGCGGAATGCGAGCATTTCAGATGCCATCCCCAACTGGTTTCGAGTGCTTTGTTATAACATTACGTCATTAGATCTCTCCAGCAACAGCCTGACAGGAAATCCTTTGGAGTTCAAACAATTGAAGCATAGTCGTTATGCTGATCGAGATATATCTCTAAGCTCCAACAAATTGGACGGATCTCTCAAATCGTTTCCGTTGGATATTTCAGCTTTAGATCTTTCACACAATTTTCTTACTGGACATATTCCACAGCTTGAAGTTGATCAAACTTCGGTTGTAGAGTCTCTCTCTCTGAATGATAACCGTTTCACAGGTACTATCCCTGAAGACTTGTGCAAGTCGGAAAATTTATGTTTTCTGGATCTATCTAACAATCTTCTGTCCGGAAGAGTTCCTCTGTGTCTAGTAAACTTACGAAACCTGTGGGTCCTAGACTTGGCAAATAACAGTCTATCCGGTCAAATTCCGAGTTCACTGGGTAACTTGTCGGGACTTTCTTATCTGCATTTGAGTGGAAATAAATTCGTTGGGAAGCTCCCTACCTCAATGCAGAATATGAGCATGTTGCAAACTCTTGATCTCGGTGACAATGGATTGAAGGATATTATACCAGCTTGGATTGGGGAAAAGTTATCAAATTTAAGGTTTCTAAGATTTCAGTCAAATAACTTCCATGGACCTATTTCCGATACACTCTGCCAACTCTCACTTCTTCGAGTGCTAAACTTAGCACATAATAACTTGAGTGGATTTATTCCTCACTGCTTTAACAACATTAGTGCCATGGTATCAGGGCTATATGGAGATTACGGCTGTGGTTCACGAGAAAGCCTTCAAGACATTAAGGGAGGAAGAGAATTTGAGTATTACGCAAGTAGCCTTCGGTTTGTTAAATCCGTAAGCCTCTCAGCAAATAATTTAGTTGGCGAGATCCCTAATGGGATAATGGAACTGGTTCAATTGCAAGTTTTGAATCTTTCACAAAATCATTTGACTGGAAGGATCCCCAAGAAGATTGGCAACTTGAAGCAACTTGAAACACTTGATCTATCAATGAATGCACTCTTCGGTGCAATCCCTGAAAGCTTATCTGATTTGTACTCATTGAACTCTCTGAATTTGTCACACAATAAGCTTTCAGGGCCAATACCATCAGGAAATCAGCTTCAAACCTTGACCGATCCATCCATCTATGAAGGAAACAGTGGACTCTGTGGCAAACCGCTCCCAAACAACTGCTCGGAACACAAATTGCCTACCAAAAATGGGCCTATTGATGAGGATGAAGGACACAGCGAATCTGATTGGTCTTGGTTTTATGCTGGAATAGGACCGGGTTTTGCTGTCGGTCTCTTGGGAGTTCTGGGAATCCTTCTCTTCAAGAAGTCATGGCGCTATGCTTATTTCAAGTTTATAGAAAGTGCCTGTGACAAAATCTGGGTAAAGACTACTCGCTTGAGGAGGAATTTCCGTTGAGTAAGTTCCTATAAAAGCACTTATACTCTGTTTTTCATTTTGCTCTTTGAAAAATTTCACATTTTTGTAGGCCTTCCTTCATCTAACTTATTCTTTGTACTTTTTTATGTTGATTGCAGAGGACTAATTAGAACTTAACATTGATAATTTGCAAAATTATTGTAATTTGTTTTTCCAAATATTTCTAAAGATTTGTTTTATGCATCCCAACTTGCCCAATTCTATCCAATGGGAAAATGATAGAGCTTAATAAGTTTTTTTTTTAAACAAAGAATAACGTAGCAATTGTAACGTAAAGTAGTAAGTGCCTGTTACCAATTAACTAAACCAAGATGATTCTAACATCAAATCAATAGCTTTCGAAGGAATTTTTCCCCAATGAACTATTATGTGATTGGAAACCAAATATTTCCTTTCCTTACCTTTTGAAAATTTTGATCCCAAAACCTTTCTCTCTTTCTACTAGCAATTGTTTCAACTCTCTCAAAAGTTTGAAATCTAATAATTCTCTTATATTATTCATACTTACATTACATTTTCTTATGTTTCATTAAAATCAATATTACAAGAATCTCATTGATTTTTTTATTTATGACCGATTATAAAGATAATTATTTTACTGTTAGCATTTGTATGGAATAAATATTCGATGTCGAAAAATTTAGATTGTTTATCTTGTTCACTGATCTAATTTTCGGTCAACGGTTTTATGCTTCAGAAGAATTCTATAGTAATTTATGCTAATAGTTGATATAGTTATTTAATTTCTAATTGGTTTACAATCTAGCTTTTCTCCCAAAAACTCTTACAAACTATTAATTAATGTTTTTTAGGTACTTTTGAACCAGTGATTATTCTAGATGAATAAATTTTTATATTCATGTAACGCTGATATATATTTTGCCCTTCCTAGATTAGTTTTCTACCTCCTCCACCACAGCAAGGAATAAAGATTTGGCAATATTTATATTTTAGACCAGACAATGTTGACTTTTCATATATATATTTCTCTTTTTTTTGGTTGGTTATAGATGAAATTGGCACTTTGCTGGGGAAAATTTACTAACATTAGTACTTTGTTATCTTCCAATCTGCTAGGCCCACAATCATTCAAGTGCTTGCTGCTGCTGTTGTTTGGCTCTCAGGATGAGCAATTTCTCTCTTGCTGCTGTTTTGTATGATTATATTTTGAGTGCTTGCTGTTTTTTCAGTTCTGTTTGGCATCTGCTGATGTAATGTGAAAATGATATGTCAATAAAAGTTATAATAGTTTGCCTAAAAATTTTTATTATTTTGGTTTGCCTGACAAGAGACTTCCATAAACTAAACAAAATTATGCGGAATAATTAAAACACATGCAATTTATAATAAGATGATATCGCTGTTGGCTTTGCAATTACTGCTTCTGTATCGAAGCTTTTTGTTCGGTGAGTAAATTCCTTAGAAATGCTGAATTCTTGATGGTTTGGTTAATAATGGAAAATAGTAAGGTAAGCAAAATGATTTCCAGAAAAATAGTTCTTATATTTTGGATTATCGATTTGTCAACAAAAATATGTAGCAATACAGAAATCAATCTTAAATTCACTTTATTTGTTTTCATTTCTCGAATTTCACAATTCAGTAGAACATAATTTGACTCCCATTCTTTAACCAAAATTGTCTTCACAATTTCAATGCCATCTTCAACCCACTTGCCTTTGATGCTCATAAACGCATTTAAAAGAAAAAAGGAGTTGCCCAATATCTTGTATAAAAATTAAACAGCTGAATTGCTAAGTTTAAGACCCTATTTAAATCAAATTTTCCTGTGAACAATTCTCAATTGCTTTGATTTTCCTAAAATACGCTTTTCTATCTACAGAAACAAAGAAGAAAAATACCAACCGTCAACTTCTTTAAAACTTCCCATCGTAAACAAACTACGCTGTTGTGCCATTGTAACATTGTTTGATCAAACATTTTATTTTAATGTAAATAAAAAGTCTTGAACCCTGACCTCTTATTTGTACTCAGTTTCCTCTTACCATCCAATCCATCCCTCCCTCCTCTAGCAACTAGAGATTGTAAAATTGTTTTATAAATGTAATTACTCTTAAATTATGTTACTAATTATGTGCAATTTAATATTAGAGGTTTTGCAAATATTTTCAAGAGTTTTGTTTGCCAAATAGTTATAATTTGTGTTAAAAAATTTGTCATTATTTGTTATTTCAATTTTGTCCTTACATGACGAAGTATTATATTGCCATCTCATACTCCAAACCGTCCATGTAGACATAATTGCTACTTCTAAGTTCTGTACTTATCCAGCACTACTATATACTAGGCATTGTGCCCCGCGACTTTCGCGGGATGCCCATTATTGACTGTTTAAGAGTAATGTAAGATTTATTTAATAATTAATATTTAGAGTGCTTTATATGATAGTAGGGTTGGAATAATAAATAGAGGAACAATATATTGGATTAATATATTTATAAATAGATATAGTAATATTGTTGTGATTTGTATTTAATTTTTTAAGAGTAACAGGATGTAAATATTATTTAAATTAATGGAATGTAAATCATTTGTTAAGAGTTGAGATAAATTAATAATTCGAAATAATTTCGATATGTTTATTTTTATATTATTAAATATAAGTGGAAGTAGAATAAAGAAAATTTAGGAAACAGATAATTGCTTTGTGCAAGAAGCTGTAGTGGACACGTTTAATTATGATTGTTGGATAAAGTCTCTGCTGATGAGCTGCAAATGATAATTGTTTTCATTGAGTAGGGTGAACAAGATGACACTTCCTTCATGTAAGAAGTGTTTTTGTGTGAATATTGGCCAACCTTCTGTTATTTCTATTATTCTAGCTGAAAGATCCATCGAGTTTTAGCATGATAGCAATTGATGACTCTTATGTTATCTGTTTGTATATGCGAGGGTATATCACCAATGAGTATCTGAGATAGAAAATAGGGAAAAAATGTAGTTTTATTATGAAATGAGAGTAGCAATATAGTGTATGAATTATATTGATTGGAATGTAATTTGTATGAAACTCACCAAAGATTCAAAATCGTGTGTTAGATAATGGAAGAGTTTAGTATTAGAAAAACTAAAAGAAAAGAAATATAGTGAAGAATATAAATTCATAAATATAATATATACAAATTAAGGATTTTTAACAATTTGAAATTATAAATTTAGAATCATATATTTGTATTTATTGATCGAATAATTGTTTTTTGAATCAATAAATATTGGATTGATTTATTTTTAAGTTTATATATATTAGATACATGTCAAGTACATATGATTTTCATTCATTTGTATTAATACGAAATACCATAATCAATTTACATATTTGACTGGATACACATAGAATTTGTATTCATTTGCATATATTAGATGCATGCAGAATTTTTAGCGATTTGCATATTTTTTTCATATTTAATATTTTTGCTAATATATACATTTTGGAGAAAATTAATTAAATTTATATACATTAGATACATGTTAAGTACATATGATTTTCATTGATTTGTATTAATACGAAACAACATAATTAATTTATATATATTGATTGGATACACATAGAATTTTTATTCATTTGCATATATTAGATGTACCTAGGATTTTTAAGAATTTGCATTTTTTTCATATTTAATATTTTTGCTAATATATATTTTGGAGAAAATTAATAAATAAGCGAAAAAACATAAAAAGAAGGCTATTGTATGCATTAGATGTGCATAGCATTTTTAGCGATTTGTGTATTGTTTTAATAGTTAATATTTTTTGTCAATATACATACTTTCGACAAAATTAATAAATAAGCGGATAAATATAAAGAAGGAGAGAAAATTATAAATATAGAAATAGTCTCAAAATTATAATTATTTGACATAAATAACACTTATTATATGTTAATACAAGCCAGTATTATTAATTTATATATATTGGATATATGTTAAACATATATAATTTTCATTGATCTGCATTAATACAAAACAGCATAATCGATTTATATATATTGATTAGATACATATAGAATTTTTATTTGTTAGTATGTATTAGATATACAAAGGATTTTTAGTGACCTGTGTAATTTTTTTATATTTAATATTTTTTTCAATACACACACTTTTGACAAAGTTAATAAATATGTGAGTTAATAAATAAGCGGATAAATATAAAGAAGGACGGAAAATTATAAATATAGAAATAGTGTCGAATTATAATTATTTCACATAAATAACACTTATTATATGTTAATACAAAGTAGTATTATAAATTTATATATATTAGATGCACGCTAATCATATATGATTTTCATTGATCTGCATTAATACAAAACACCATAATCGATTTGTATATATTGATTAGATACATATATAATTTTTATTTGTTTGTATGTATTAGATGTACATAGGATTTTTAGCGACTTGCATATTTTTTTGATATTTAATACGAAACATCATAATTGATTTATATATACTAATTGGATACACATAGAATTTTTATTCATTTGCATATATTAGATGTACATAGGATTTTTAAGAATTTGCATTTTTTTCATATTTAATATTCTTGCTAATATATATTTTGGAGAAAACTAATAAATAAGCGAATAAACATAAAAAGAACGCTATTTTATGTATTAGATGTGCATAGCATTTTTAGTGATTTGCATTTTTTTAATAGTTAATATTTTTGTCAATATACACACTTTTGACAAAATTAATTAATAAGTGAGTTAATAAATAAGCGGATAAATATAAAGAAGGAGAGAAAATTATAAATATAGAAATAGTCTCGAAATTATAATTATTTGATAAAAAAACACTTATTATATGTTAATACAAGGCAGTATTATTAATTTATATACATTAGATATAGGTTAAACACATATAATTTTCATTGATCTGCATTAATACAAAACAGCATAATCAATTTATATATATTGATTAGATACATATAGAATTTTTATTCGTTAGTATGTATTAGATATACATAGGATTTTTAGTGACCTGCGTAATTTTTTGATATTTAATATTTTTTTTAGTCTCAAAAAATAGTCTCAAAAATGCAAAAGCTTTAAATTAATAATTTAGTAGTTAACAAATATTATGGAAGTTACATTTTTGAAATAGAGGGAAATTATCCTATATTTTTAAAAACAATTGGTCGTATTAATGGAAGCTAATACAAAGTGGCACAATTGATTTATATTTATTAGATACACACAAAATTTCTGTCGATATATATATTTTCTAAAAAATCATTATTTTTGTCGACATATATATTTTGGAGAAAATGAATATATATATATCTATATAAAGGCACACAAATAGGATGCAAGAATATATATAGATTTGGATAGCCCAAAACATTCGCGTCTGCATTAGGGAATGGAAGGTAGCAGCTGCACAACTGCAACAAACAAAAGTAAAGAAACAATAATTAAGAGAGAATATCATCGAAGCAACATCTTTATTATTCAATGTGTGTATCTTGTTTCTTGTATATAAATTAACAATGTGATATCGAAGCAACATATATAAATTAAAGATTTTTAACAATGTGATATTAGAAATTAAGATATCATATATTTGTATTTATTAATCGAATAATCATTTTTGTATTCTATGAGTATTAGATCGATTGATTTGTAAATAAATGTTGCTGGAAAGAATAGTACTTGCATTAATTTTTTGGGAATTAATAAGAATCTAAAATTTAAAGATAACACAATTTCAAAGAGTCCGTTAGTTTATTGATATCAAAAATTAATAATGCTTGATTGAATAGCATATATGAAAAATATTTATTTAATCATGAAGCAATTTATTTATTGATCAATCAATATCTTACTCAATTTTTTTGGGAATTAATAAGATTCTAAAATTTAAAGATAACACAATTTTGAAGAGTTCGTTAGTTCATTGATATCGAAAATTAATAATGTTTGATTGAATAGCATATATGAATAAATATTTATTTAATCATGAAACAATTTATTTATTGATGAATTGATATCTCATTCAAAATCAATGAATAGATAATGTACCACATAGAATTTATATTGTTCTGCATATATTAGATGCACACAGAATTTTTATTGATTTGTATATTTTTTAGAAAATTAATATCTTTGCTAATATATATATTTTGGAGAAAGTTAATAAATATAAAAAAGCAGAGGAAATTATATTTTGAAGAAGGAGAAAGTTAAAGAAGGAAGTTAATAAATCAAATCGATAAATTAATATATTTTTGTCAATAAAGTTAGATAACAATTGCAGCAGCGGAAGATGCACAAGAAACAAAAGGACAAAACTGTTAGATAACAATGGCAGCAGCAGTCGAAGGATGGACAGCAAACAAAAGGACAAAATTGAGCATAAAATTACAAAGAAACCAGGACAAGGGCACAATTGGAAGAAGGCAACAAAAGCAGAAATGAGCAAAAAGGCACCAGCAGCCAAAGGGGCTGCACGGAAGCTTGGAAAGGACCAAAAAGGACGAAATCAGCTGGAGAATCACATTGAAACCAAGACAGTCAACTGTAGCCGGAGCTTCGGCGCTTTATGTAATTTAAGATAAGATAAGATATCCAGTCTTCTTGCTAACTTCAATTAAAAAAAAATCCCATTATTCTATAATTAATTCTTTTGCTCTAAGTTTGCTCTATATCTTTTTCATTATTTACTTTTTCCTAAAAATACACGTGTAGATAGAGTGTGCCTCACCTGGTGATTCTAATAATTACACGAACTAGTATGAATTAGACAAATTTGCTACTTGTGAGGCCCGTTATCCAACATTTACATGAGCTGCCATTTTATTTATTTATCGATAGTAATTAATAAATGAGAAGGACGAAATCATTACCTTAGTAGTTATAGAGTTTAGGGCCCGTGTAGTTGAATGTAGAGGAGGATTATGTAGAGCCTTGTTCTGGTTGGGCCAATCGACTCATTCCGGTGAAATGCAGCCGAAAATTCATGGGCCCGGAATTCCAGGAAATGTTCCAAATCTTTAGTTGGTGGTTTAGCTGCAAATCATCTAAAGTCAATTGCTGCCATCCCCCAATGAGCCGTGACTTCAAACCCAATTGAGGATTTTTTTTTTTTTTATCGATGTACAATTGAGAGGTAAAAGGTAACTTTATTCGAGTTCATCTATAAAAAGCAATTGTCTGCAAATTCTTTTGACAAACATTATGATTTTAGAAAACAACCCGAGGATAAAATTAGAGGTTCAAGGGAAAATATTAAAACAATATCACAAGGATAAAGTGAATAAAAAAGGGAAAATTTTAGAAAGCAGTTTTCCAGTCAAAGTTGTCATGCTGATGGGTTAACCTGATTCGTAGTTTTCCAGTCAAAGTTGTCATGCTGATTCGTTTAGCAGGTGCAGGGTGGAGGAGGCTATTTTTACAGTCTAATACTAGAGTATTTCTGGCTGTGCAAGGCACAGCCAATACCCAAGGTATTGTGTAAAAAATATTGAAATGTGTTTTTTTAACAGGAGAGAATCAAAGGTGAATATCTTCAGGTATAGTGAGCTATATGAGGATGGAAACAGAAGAAAATAATAGATCGAAAGGCAAATATTCCTGTACAATAAATATTGAACAATATTAATCATTAATTCTTTCAAATAAAAATTATCCCTGTTTACTCATTTGTAAGGTCTAGAAAGAAATGCTTACTCTTTTGTTTTCAATACATAGCAATCTATCGATTAGTTGGTTCTATTATAGTCATATAAAGCATACATTGAGTTAATAAGTGAAAGCAAACAAACTTACGATTGGAAAAGTATGATTAACAGGTGAAAGACAACAAAACTCAGGCGTAAAAATTGTAGCATATAGAAAAGGAATGTAAAGAACTACTGTACATATTATTCATTGCTAGAGAGACTTATATAACATATGAGTATTAAAATGCACTGCTCTATCAAAAGATATTGGAGTAGTGGACTCTAATACTGCGTTTTCAGCTCATGAAGTTATGATTGACAACTTTGTGGCTATGCTAATAGCAGTCATTAGCAGGTGAAGGAGGTCCTAGTAAGTGTAAGTCATAGAATGCATTGCTCTATAAAAAAATATTGAAGCAATAGATTCTAAGACTACAATTTAGCCATGATAGACCTACACACTGGAATGCTAAATTCTTCTCTAGCAATATCAAAAGGTTTTAGTAAGAGTTGTGGGAGGTCAATTGCCTTCTTGCTGTTTTGGTTTCTTTGTTGGGCCGGCAGCAGTTTTGTCGATTGAGGTGGCATTTGGTGAGGCTGAGGTAGCAGTGTCTTCAAGTGTTTTGTGTATTTCTGTTCCAACAGTTGGTGCAGGTATTTGGTGACCTTCTAGTTCGGTCAATGTGAGGGCTCTTTTTGTGGCTGTTGATTCAGTCATGGAGCTTCTTTTAGTAGCAGTGGATTCAGCTATTTCTTGAAGCAGCAATTTAGCCCTTGGTGTGAACGTTTGTTCGTCTGCAATCTGCTTTTGCTTGGTGTTTGATGGTGTTGTACTCGGTAAAGCTTGAAGAGTTGTTGGTGAATCTTGTAGAGGCAGTGGTATGTTTGGAACTTCAGCTGCTGTGTAGGCTTTGATGATTGCATTTCTTCTTTGTGGCAGTCCTTGAAAAGTTGTCTCATATGTTTTGATGAAGCAAATCAGCTTGTGCTTTTTCATGATGGTAGAAAGTTCTTGGTTCATTGTTATTCCCTGAGATGATAAGAATGAATGTGAGTGTTTATATTTAGTATTTTTGTATATAAATGTTGAAGGTAGATTTGAAGGGTAAGTGTGCTACTATACATGTGCCTCTGCATCCTTCAGTTCGGCAGCAGTGAATTGTATCAGTCTTTCAGCTTGTTTTCCAGATATTAAGCATTGAATGCTTGCAGTTGAATCAGTGAGTGTTATTCCAATGCGACACCTTCAGTGAAATGTGAGAGTTTTAGTTTATTGTAAAATGTAGAGTATGAAAAACTTGTTTTTAGACAGGGTAAATAGGAAAGAATACCTTAGCTCTACTTCAGCTTCTTCTTTGCATGATGAACATTTTATGATCCAATCTGTGTCTGCTTCAACAGTCTTCAAGCAATTTGAGCATGCAGTGTACCAAAAATGAGTTTGGCCAAATGATAATTGTGCTATACCAGTTATCCATGCTGTTTTTTGCTGGAAATGAATTGAAACTTTAGTGTATTATTATTCGACTTTCTGCAAAGCTGAAGTGTACAATGATAATGCTGATTGGTTAGGAAAAAGGGTGTAGTATTCTTACAGTTCTGAATGAGATTAACGCATCATGAATATTCTTAATGTCCTCTTCATTTGGTAGTGGAAGCAGCAATTCTGGATCTTTATATGCTTTTGTTTCGAATAAAGTCTTAACTTCATCTTTATGGATGCTATACCATTCATGAAGTATGAATTCATCATGGAGTGGTGGGTTGATGAGAATGGATGACAATCCTATTGTTGTTAATGACAGAGCTGTTTAACCAAAGAATTAAATGTTTTATATGTAAGAAGTATAAGTGACATGCAATGAGTGTATAATGGATTTATAGAGTAAGGGACTTACTGTTGAAAGTAGAGACTTTCACTCTCATAGCAAAGATCATAGGAATAGTTGCAAGGATGTTTGCAAGGATGTTGCCCTCATATTCTTGGAATTCATTCCATAGGGTGAGAAGCATCAATTTTTTCCTTTGAACAGAAAGGATTCAATAAAAAGGATGATGTTAAGTAATAATTTATATGCTAAATAATAGACAGAATTGAAATTTCTCACTCTTCATTTACAATCACAAAGTCTCTTGTGATTGAGTCCGGGGTTGTTTCTTTTTGGGGGAAAGCATGTATGACCAATGCTTTGACACCTACAATTTGAAGTAGCTAGTTAAAGATGAAAGTATCTAAGAATGTAATATTGGATAGAATTGTGCAGAGATATGTGTTTTTTTTTTTATAATACTTACTTATCAAAGAAATCTCAGATTCTGCATGTTTATGTGCATCAGAAAAGCTGTCAAAGGTGAAAGGACATGGAAGCATCGGAGGAATTGGTTCGAGGTAGCGCTCAATCAAAGTTGAGTAATGAAGGACCCAAGAGTAGGGATATTCACTGACTTTGTATGTAGGAATAGCAGTGATAACAGTTGCACCAGAGATGTAGTATCGTTGGTATGGAACCAACAAATTTCTGAACAATCGGATGCAATTTTCATAGGTTGCTGCAGAAACTTTAGTTCCCTGTTTTTAACAAAGTGACTATATTGAATGAGTATTTAAGAGACTAAAAGTGAGTAAAGTTGTATAAATGTATGTAAGACTTCATGAATTAGAATAAGTAGTGGGAGGAAGGAACTTTTAGAGATTTTGTGGTAGATAATGGGATTATGGAAGGAAAGTCTAGTTTGTCATAGTATCAGTGCATAGTTAATTTTAAATGTTGAGTGTTTGTATATCGTGGAATCTTCAGTTTTTAAGAATAGTATTGCATATTGAACTTTGAATGATAAGTTTGTATGGTTTTTTCAATTTATAGGTTGGAGGGATTATGATAATGGGATTATGGCTTTTTCTTGATAGCTCTTGGCATTGTACTATTTTATGAGAGCTATTGGGGTTTACTTGTGAGGCCTCGGCATTGTAGTAGTCATCAAACCACTCATCTACTAAACTAAAGCTATTAGTTGCATTCCTTTTTCTTTTCATCTTAATGAAAGTAGTAATAAGAAAACGTAAGTAATATTAGATAGTCAAGAGAGTAATAATAAGTTATATATATGTGTGAAATGCAAACTGCTACATAGAAGCAATTGAGCAAGAGATAGAAAGGTGTAGACTAACTGTTTGAAATTACCATATTTATCTAATCAGAGTCATTAAATAGTACAAAGCAAAGCGCAGAAAAAAAAAGGTCATATGAAACATATATTTAGGCACTAAAATTGTCAGGTACAGTCAAGGAACAGAAGAGATGACCTTGAAGTGAAGCAATTCCTTAGTATGAATCCATGAACCCCAAATATGCTGAACTGGTGAATGGAGCTGGTAATGTAAATTGCATGTAGAAGAATGCTATTAATCAACGTAAAAGAAATAAAACAAAAATAAAACTGATAGAGGTAGACATAATACTGATAGAGGTAGAAATAAAACAAAAAGAAAGGTGTAATTAGTTTTAATGGGAAAGATTGCAGAGATACAATGATTTTCAGGCATATTCAGTCAGTAAGTGAAACCAAATGAACTTGCAACCTAAAAACTACCGTCATTTAAGCCACAAAAGAAGATAGTATTGTTTCTCACCAAACGATCTGACTTCATTAGGTTTGTGCATTTTTTGGTGCAAATATCAGGCAGTTTAAGCTTTAGGTTAACAATTTAACTTGTTTTAGCTTGCTTATCTGTATTCAATAAACGGTGACAACCCTTAATTGGTAATTACTTGTACTATATTCTTAAGAGGAAAAGAAAAGGCAAGAAATTGAAGGAGTAAAGAGAGTAACCTGAAATTGAAGCAACTACTTGCTAGAAATCCGTGGATGCTAAATCAGAAGTTTTGCTGCACCAATTTCAAACTGCAGTTAACGTCTTGAAGAAATTTGGTAACTAAAATAAAAAGTAGACATATTATCCAATATCTTAAATACTGGTAAGAGAACAAATTAGACAAAGAAAAGAAGTAGTTACCTTTAGCACCAAAGGTTGCAGAGAACAAGGTAAAAGAAGAGTTTAGTTTTTTGTGACCAGTATTTTTGTTTCTAATATAAAGGCACAAGCTTTCCTTCATTCTTGATAATTTGGCAATCAGTCAAGAATATCAGGAAAACAGAGGGACAAACCTATATGTCTAGCAATATTATTAGGCATCATGAATAGAGCAGATAAAGATGCAAACTTGATAAGTTGTCTGAGATTGTTCTTTTCAGTGTGGGTAATTTGTCAACGGGCCAAGAAATGAAAATGAATACAAAAGGACAAAACAATAAAGAGTACAGATGTAAAAAAACTTGGATGGATAGCCATAATTTAGGGAAGAAAATCATGAAATTATTGACCGAGTGATCTGGAAACAACAGGAGGGGGAAAGTAAAGAACGGAAAACAGAAGAAAAGAGTCAAAGCAAGAGGAACAATCCCAGAGTTCGGATATGGATGGGCAGCCATAATTGACTCTTTGTGGGAGAAAGGAAAGCTGCAAGAAAAATTAACGGAAACAGAGAGACAGAGAAAGGGAGACGAAAACAAAAGATGATGGGCTAAGTAGAAAGGGCAGCCATAATTGACTCTTTGTGGGAGGAAAGAAAGCTGCAAGGAAAATTAACGGGAAACAGAGAGAGACAGAAAGGAAGAAGAAAACAAAAGATGATGGGCTAAAGTTGTAAAATGAAGTAGAAAGGGAGTCTTTTGTTTTCCTGCCATCGATGCACTTGCAGATATTTATTTGACTTTTTGACTCCTATGGGCTAAACTTGTAAAAATGAAGTAGAAGGAAGTAAAAATAAAGTTCCTGGCATCGGTGCACTTCAAGGTTTTTCTTTGACTTTTTGACTCCTATGACTTCTTGTCTTTAATAACGGAGACAAAGAAGTGAAGAGCAACAGAGGTGATTTCTTAGATGACAATTGAGAAATAAAGCAAAAAGCTTCGCGAGAAGTCAAAAATAGCCCTCAACAGTACGTTACTGTTTTAGGGCTAGTTATGTTGATCTGGGCAAAATCGTAATTTCATGTAAAAAGACAAAAATGACCTCAATAGTGATACACTGTTGGAGAACCAATCAATATTTTCAGGGCATAAACGGAAAAAAAATTTTCCCCCTCCCCTCATCTCACCACGTGGCTGAACCTGAGAGTAGAAATCTTAGGTTCTTATATATATGTAAGATATATATATATATATATATATATATCTTATCTTACATATATAGAAAAAGCTAAGACTTCTTCTCCCACATTGATCCACCTGGCGGCATTAGAGGAGGGAGAAAATTTTTCTTCCTTTTATGTCCTGGGAATGTTTACTACGTCTGCTAATAGTATATCACTGTTGAGGGCATTTTGGCCTTTTTACATGAAATTACTATCTTGCCCAAAGAAAAATAACTAGCCACAAAACAGTAACAAACTATTGAGGGTTATGTCTGACTTTTTGCGCATATTCTTTTGCTTTACTTCTCAGTCTTTCACGTCTCTTCCGCGCATATTCTTTTGCTTTTACTTCTCAGTCTTTCACGTCTCTTCCCCTCTTTCCTTAGACCAAAGAAACCGGTACTTGGCATTAGCTCTGTTCTCCACTTATTCTTTGTCTCCATTATGAAAGACAAGAAGCCAAAAAGTCAAACAACTTTAGCACCGATGGCAGGGAAGGAATTCATGTTCATTTGCACTTCATTTTACAACTTTAGCCCATCATCTTTGTTTTCTTCTTCGTTTCTTTCTCTCTGTTTCCCGTTTCTTTATTTCTCCTTTTTTTTCTTCCTGGTTCAACGAACAAAAGTACAACTTCAATTCTTCCATCAGTAGCCAATTGTTTAGAAGTGTTTTTGACTTTTTCCCTAGCATTCTTGCCCCCTCTTTCCCGTTCTTTCCGTTTCGTTTTCTTTTTGCTTCAGAAGAAGCATATTTGCAGATTTCATTTTCTTTTCATGTTAAGCTCTACCTTTTCTCCTTCGTCCCTCCCTCTCTGTTTCCATTCCTTTGTTTCTCTTCTGTTTTCTTCCTGGATCGGACAAACAAAAGTACCAACTTATCTGCTCCAACACCTGGTCAATAATTTGACCATCTTTTCCCCCAAAATATGGCCGCTCATCCATATCCCAATCGTGCTATTGTTCCAGAAAGAGTCAATTGTGGCTGCTCATCCATATCCCAACTATGCGATTATTCCACAAAGAGTCAGGTATGAGCTATGATTTCCACCTATTATTAGAGATATAGGGTTTGTCCTTTTGCCCTCCTTTTCATTTGCCAGTTCACAAATTATCGAAAGTGAGAAGAAAAATCTCTAACAACTCATCAATTTTGTGTCTTTATATACATTAGGAACACAAACACTGCTCACAAAAAAAATCAACGCTTCTTCCTCCTTTTGCTCTGTAACATCTCCGAGTAAAGGTAACTACTCATATTCTGTGCCTAATATTTTTCCCCACCAGTCTTGAAGAGATTGGATAATTTATATACTTTCTATTTTCGTTGCCAAATTTCTTCAGGGGTTTAATTGCACTTTGAAAGAATTGGTGCAGAAGAGCTTCTGATTTAGCGTTCACAGATTTCAGTTGTAAGTTCGTTTGCTTTCAGTTATTACTTGTCGACTGAATTTTTTTTCCCTTACTTTTTTTGTTATCACTTTTAAGTTCCCTTGCGAGTATCAAGTCCATAGATTGTAAGTTCTCCTATTTTTTTCCTCCAATTCAACGAATATGGTATTTTTGAGTGGTGGATAGGATGGGATAGAAGGTTGTGTAGGTGAAATAGATTTTGGTTGTTGATAGAGCAAAGGAATGGTCTGATACTTGGTAATTACTTGTATCCATGTTTTTGGGGTCTAAAGTCGTGGATTTGCAAGTTGGACACGACAGTGAGTGAGACGGACAGAAGTTGTGGAATAGGCGGACATGCATAATCATATATATATGCAAGTTGGACTTTAGCTTTCTATGTACGTAATATATATTTGGCTTTCTAACTTCCTATAACTGCTTTTTATATATGTATAGGAAATGGAGAGAGGTGGTAGTTGGAATAAATATTGTGTCATTTTATGAATTTTTAATTTTGTCCTTAAAAATTAATTTTTATTCTTCTAATCAGATTTGCTAACATAATCTCCCATAACTCTCTTAAATATTATAACTACCAAATAAACTATAGCTGTTTTTAAAGAAAAAGTTACTAATAAATTACAAATTTTTATTACAAAAAGGATTCCAACAACAAAAAGGATTCTTGGTGGTCAAAAACAAACCGAAACACCTATACTATACAGGCACAAAAATTGGATTAGATTCATTGTATCAGGTTTATTACAAAAATTAATAGTTAGTGTGTCTATCATTCCTCTAATTGGATTAGATTCTTGTGCTTGTTGTTGTTCAGCTTCTAATATAATATTGGAAATCCTCAGATACAAGCTTGAGGGTAGGTGTAGGTGGGTGGTATTTCTTAATATTTCAGCTACTTTTCTCCTTAACAGATTCACATTCATTTAAAGTGTGCCTAATTATATTTTCGCCTCTTTCTAATTTTTTCTCATCTGAGTGTAGTTTAAACATATTGGATAATTTGTATAGTTTTACATTGATGCCTTTCTTGTACAATTTATTTTGGTTGCCAACCTTTTTCAGGGGTTTAGTTACGATTTATAAGAGTCGGTGCTAAAGAAGCTTTGGTTTGGGGTTGGCAGATTCATATTAAGGAATTGCTTCAATTCAAGGTTATTCCTTCTATCCCTTCACTACATCTTACAATTTTCGTGCTTAAGTTTTGTTCTGCTTGACTACACCCTGGAGAATATCATAACTGAATCTCTATGCTGATATGATTGTACTTTCTCAGATTTTGCCTCTTACTATTTAATCACTCTAATTCGTTGAATATGACGGTCTGAAACAATTAATCTCATGTTTGTATCTCTTGGTCAGCTGCTTGTATCTAACAGTTTGGATTTCATATGTATAGAAGTTAGCTTTACTCTCTTCATTAGCTATCATTAGTGACATTTTATTACTCCTACTTTCATTAAAATGAAAAGAAAAAGGAATGTAAATAAACCCTTTAGTTTAGTAGATGAGTGGCTCGATGAATGTTACAATGCTGAGGTTTCATTAAAAAGGAACGCAAATAGCTCTCATACAATAGAACAATCTGAAGAGCTATCAACAAACCTCCCATTTTCTCAGGCTCATCCTGCTAATCCAATCCATATGCATTCTGATACTACATATGTCAATATTCAGACCTCAGGAAATAACGCTCATCTAATTCGTCCCACCTTCCACTTTATGACAGACCCAAATAGTAACATCATTAGGAAGGATCATGAGAATTATACTAATGAAGTTGTCCCTGTTTCTAAACATTTATCCTCTTCCAATGTCGCATCTATGCATGGATTAGATAGTTCTCATTTAAGGACCTTAAATCAATCAAATCATAACCAGCTCCTATTAACCTCTAATATTGACGAGGTTTATGCTCACTCTCACAGTTCGCCTTCCATCAATTTTACATGTATCCCTGAAATCCATACTTCTCATATCAAGAACTGCCCTCAACCTAATGATATTGATCTTAGATCAAGCTCAAATAGAACATCTTCTTATCAAGACAGCTTTAATGAGAACTATAATCTCACAGTCACTCGACTTCGTGGTATAAGTGGAACAGCAAATGTTTCCACTTCTCAACCAACTTCCTCAGTACTACCTCTCTCTGCTCTTCTTTCTCATCCTTTTGCATATGATCTTGAAGAAAAACGCTTCGAGAAAAAGAAATATAGAAGACAAGCATACATAAAGTGGAAATCTAAGAAATTACGTAGACATGGTTGCACTAAAATCCAACATGTACCAGCTCTGAGATTGGAAAGGATTGAGAATTGCACAGCTGCTACCAACTCTGCATTACAATCCGATGTACAATCACTAACCCAAAAAGGTAATGAATTCTCTATCTGAGATTTGTCTATTTCCACTTTCTTTGATAAATTTTTTTATACAAAAAAAGGTTTAAAACACCTTTTCAAACCATCTTTTCTAAATTCATAAAAAATTTCAGACCATCTTTAATACAGTCAATATGAAATAAACACTATCAATAATTCTTCTGAAAAATCATTGATTCGATCATCAAAGAAATCCTCCAATAATAACCATTCAGCTTTATACTCACTTCCCTTCAATTTTAGGATACAAAAATTTGCAAGATTTTAGAATTACTAATCAATGAATGCAAATCACCTTATAGGTAAGACGCGTCCGAGTGGAAGAGATTTGCTAAGGTTCATACCTGATTACCCTGATAGGTTACCATTGGAGCCGCAGTGTCAGCATTGCGGAGCAAAGAAATTCTATTCTGAGACAATGAATTTCTGTTGTTCCAGCGGTGAAGTAGTTCTCTCTCAAAATAAACTCCCTAATGTTCTAAAAGAGCTCTTAACTTCAACTTCAGAAGAAGCAAAAACCTTTAGGACTATGATTAGAACTTATAACAACCACTTTGGTGTCACCTCTTTTGGTGTTAAATATGACAAGAAACTCTGTAGAAGAAATAAAGGAATCTATACATTTAGAATTCAAGGGCAAATTTATCATTTTTTAAACAACTTAAACTCAGCCAATGATCATGGCCAAAACCTTCAATTATATTTTCATGATCCTGAAATTGAGTTAGCCAATCGAATAGCATCTTGCCCCAGGTTATCAGAAACTTTAGTTAAGAAACTCATGTGCGTGTTGGAAAACAATCCATACGCTAAATTTTTTCGAACTTTAAGTGGAGTGCCTAATCTTGATAATTATCACATTGTCCTAAAGAGCATTCCTGGTCTAGACCAGAGAGTCTATAATAAACCTACAAGCTCACAAGTAGCAGCTTTGTGGATTGAAGGTGAAGACAATAGTCAAACAGGAAAGCGAGACATTAGAGTGCACACCCATAGTGGGACCTCAAAAAATATTCAATATTATTATGGATGTTATGATCCACTTCAATACCCACTAATGTTTCCTTTTGGTGATCTAGGATGGCACCAAGGCATTCCGAAAAAGGGAATAAAGGCACAAACTAAGAGATTCAGAAAAAAAAAACTTACAACTGAATCTATTTGTCCCATCAATGTCTCTAATGTAGATGAATTACTTGAGAATGAAGAGGCTGGTAAGTAAATACAAGTTTATTAATCAGCACTCTTTAATGTAAAATTTCACAAAAATATCAACTAATAAAAAATTTTCTTCTCACTTTACACAGTAATGAGTAGCTTTCAAGAAGATCCAGATTTCGTTTCCGTGCGAGAGTATTATGCTTATAAGCTCCAAATAAGGGATAACGATGAATCATTCATCCTCCACTTTGCAAGACTACTACAACAATACGTAGTAGATCAATATGTCAAATTAGAAAGCCAAAGACTTGACTTCTTTAGAAATCAACAAGAGGAAATACGAAAGGAATTTTTACAAGGAATCATTGATGCTGTGACTACAGGTGAAACAGAAGCATCAAAAGTTGGTCAGCGAATCATATTACCACCCTCCTTCATTGGAGGACCAAGGAATATGAAACGCAAATATATGGATGCAATGACTTTGGTCCAAAAATTTGGAAAGCCAGATATCTTTCTGACTATGACATGTAATCCTAATTGGCCAGAAATAAAAGAATATTTAATTCATGGAGAAGAAGCACAAAATAGACCAGATTTGCTTGCTAGAGTATTCCACTCAAAACTTGAAGTCTTAAAAGACGAATTACTGAAAAAATGTGTTTTTGGTGAGGTGGCTGCCTATACTTATGTAATTGAATACCAAAAACGAGGAATGCCACATGCTCATTTCTTATTAATATTAAAGTCCAAATATAAATTATATAACGCAGAAGAATACGATAGAATTGTGTGTGCAGAAATTCCACGTAAAAAAATTTGTCCTCATCTATATGAGATGGTAGTCAAACACATGCTCCATGGCCCTTGTGGTCCTGCTAATCCATCTAATGCTTGCATGACCAAGAATGGCGTCTGTCGAAATAATTATCCAAAAGATTTTTGTGAAGAGACCATTCAAACAGTAGACGCATATTCTCAATATAGAAGAACAAATAATGGTGTCCAAGTAACAATTAGAGGTGCTGTTTTAGACAATAGATGGGTTGTTCCATATAACTCATATCTATTAGCCAAATTTGATTGTCATATGAATGTTGAAATATGTTCAACAATCAAAGCAGTCAAATATATATACAAATATATATGTAAAGGTCACGATAAAACAAGCTTTTGTCTTTCAGCATCTACTTTTGACAATGTCGTAGATGAAATCGAACAATATGTATCAGCAAGATGGATTTCTCCACCTGAAGCTGTATGGAGAATTTTCAGATTTTGCACAAGTGAAATCAAACCTGCAATTATCCATTTACAGTTACATCTTGAAAACTATCAACCGGTAGTCTTCAAGAAGAGAGCTAACCTTCAAAGTGTCGCAAAAAATCCTCATTTCAAGAAAACAATGTTAACAGAATTTTTTCATATGAATAAGACAAATGAAGATGCACAAACATTAAATTGTACATACTCAGAGTTTCCAGACCACTTTGTTTGGAAACCAAGCCAAAGATATTGGAAACTCAGAGAAAGAGGAGACTCTGTTGGACGAATAATGACTGCACATCCAACAGAAGGTGAGAGATACTACCTTAGACTCCTCCTTTCAAAAGTTCGATGTCCCACTTCATTCAAGGACTTGCGAACTTACAATGGCGTTACAGTAGATACATTTAGGGAAGCAGCATTAATTCGAAATTTATTGCAAGATGATAATAGTCAAGAAATCTGTTTACAAGAAGCCTCACATTTTAAGATGCCTTATGAAATGAGAAGGCTTTTCGCTACACTCTTAGTTTACTCTTGCCCAAATAATCCAAAACAACTATGGGAAAAATTCAAAGTGTCCATGTTGGAGGATCTTGTCCGATGCTCAACATTAACATTTAAAGAAATTGAACATAAAGCTCTACAACAAATAGACGGTTTTCTACAAACAATGGGAAAGAGCATACGTTCTTACAACTTAGTCCCACCTGATTTGTCATATAACAACGTAGAAGACCTGACTAGAGAATTACGAGCAGAAAAAAGCATTCTTGTTACAGCTCATGATTTGAGTGCAATCGACATGCTTAATGAAAAACAAAAACAAGCATTCAAAGTTATTACTGAGAGAATTTATTCAGGAAAAAGCGGCGCTTTCTTTATAGATGGTCCTGGAGGAACAGGGAAAACATTTCTCTATAGGACTTTATTGGCAGATGTGAGGAGCAAAGGCTTTCTTGCACTCGCAACTGCCACTTCAGGAATTGCAGCTTCTATTTTACCTGGTGGTAGGACTGCACATTCTCGATTTAAGATCCCAATTGATATTTCTGAGGGTACAACATGTAGAATTAGCAAACAAACTTCTCTAGCAACAATGATTAGACAAGCAAAGTTAATAATTTGGGATGAAGCACCAATGTCCAAAAAAACAGCAATTGAAGCATTGGATGATTTGTTAAAAGACCTCATGGATTCAACTCAAATTTTTGGGGGAAAAATTGTTGTCCTTGGAGGAGATTTTAGACAAACACTTCCAGTAGTTCGAAAGGGAGCAAAAAGTCAAATGATAAATGCCTGTCTAATCAATTCTCCAATATGGGACAAACTTGAGAAACTAAACTTAAGTGAAAATATGAGAGCAAGATTAGACCCCACATTTACAGAGTTCCTATTAAAGATTGGAGATGGGACAATTCACACAGAAGCTAATGATTTAGTGAAAATTCCACCTTCTATCTTAGTTCCTTATACTAATGAATCTGATGCACTTCAAAAACTGATCCAAATGGTCTATCCTGAAATCACCAATGGATCACAAATCTCATCTCCTTTCTTAAACAAGGCAATACTAACAACGAAAAATCCATTTGTTGATGAGATAAATAATGCTCTCATAGATAGATACCCCGGAGAACCAGTTGAATACTTGAGTTATGATGAGACATTAAATGAAAATCATCAGGCCGAATATATCGACTTGCTGAATACATTGACTCCCAGTGGTTTACCGCCACACAGATTAGTTTTGAAATCAAATGCACCAATAATTCTCTTAAGAAATCTTGATCCAACTGAGGGATTATGCAATGGCACAAGGCTTACAATCAAACTCCTCAGTAAAAACATCATTCATGCTACCATATCATTTGGTGAATTCTCTGGAAAAGACGTATTTATTCATAGAATTCCAATGCAACCACCAGCTGACGACCAATATCCAGTCCCATACAAAAGGATCCAATTTCCAGTTCGCTTGTGCTTTGCAATGACTATTAACAAAGCACAAGGACAGACCTTAGACTTTGTGGGTATATATTTAAAAGAACCTGTGTTTTCCCATGGTCAATTATACGTTGCTCTCTCAAGAGCAAAAACAGCCTCAGCAGTTAGAATACTAATAAAACCAGCCTATTTTTCCCCTCATCAGATGGACAAAACAAAAAATATAGTGTATAAAGAAGTATTTCAGCATACAGAACCACTACAAACAAGTACATTCATGACTCATCTCTCTTACTATTTTTATAGTGTTTTCCTATATATGCAACCCTTTACCAGTTATAATTACTATTTGTCATTCGAAATAATAGAATTCTTACTATACTTCATTCTAATGCAGTTCAAAATGCCTAGACATATCTCAACTGTGCTGGACATTGACAAAGAATCAGACAAATGGACAGTTCTTATTCAAGTAGTTGAGAGGAATCACATTCAGTACACTCGGAAAGCACCACCTAGAAGGATCCAACGATTCATGCTCACTGATGCCCAAGTACTTTACTAACTACTATGTACATTCATCACCTAATATAAATAACTATAGATTAATTCCATTCTTACAATGACTTCTTCAATGTTTTTTCTCCTAGCCTATCCAAGACAAAAATGACTGCATAGCTATATTTACACTTTACTACAAAATAATATTTCATTTCTAATTTACTCATACCCTATCCTTTAGAAATTCTTGCACTTTAACATTTTATGTATTCTATATATTCGAAGATCTGCTTGCATAGGATTACTTAGCAAAAATAGCTTAGATATGATATTTCCAAATTTCAGTTTAGTTGCAAGTTCACTTTTATCTGGACTACTAATTTACACAACACATTCTGGATGTATACATAAATATACAATCAGTACTAACCACTAACAACCACCTATATTAACAAGACTTAATAAATTTATATTTCTAACTTTTAAAAATTTGTATATCTTCAAACTGATCCAAATCAATGTTTAACACCTTCTCAAAATTCAGTCTCAATAGTAGTAAAACAAAAACAAAACATAAACAACAGCTTTCCTTTTTCTCTTCCAACCTGAGATTCATGAAAACATAAAAATTTAGCATTCAAAGTTCAATATACAATGCTATGCTAATAAATCAGAAATTCCTATAACACTCTCACTATGTAGCAGAAAATTCATACAAATTGCTTCCTCTTGCTGTCTTTTTTAATTCACCAGAATATTGAACACATTTAAATAACTATAACCACTTTGAATCATCTTCTTGCTGCTCATAATAATTACAAATTCATTTACCTTTATCTCATACATGATCATCAATCATAATCACCAATAAAACATGAACAACAGTTTCTTCCTATTCCCCTCAATTTACAATCCATAAACGTAAGCTTCCACTATACATAGAGGGTCAAAAAAATGTTAACTCTCTATGATTTACTTTAAAAAAATCACAAGTCGTACTTGATTGCTCCTTCCTGATTGCATACTCATTCATCCAGATATCCATATACAAGATACACAATAATGTTACCTTATAGTATACTAACTCAACTACAAACATTACAAACAGGGAACAAAAGTCTCTGCAGCAGCCTATGAAAATTGCATCCGACTGTTCAGAAATCTGTTAGTTCCATACCAGCGATACTACATCTCTGGTGCAACTATTATCAATGCTGTTCCTACATACAAAGTTAGCGAATATCCGTACTCTTGGGTCCTTCATTACTCAACTTTGATTGAGCGCTACCTCGAACCAATTCCTCCAATGCTTCCATGTCCTTTCACCTTTGACAACTTTTCTGATGCACATAAACATGCAGAATCTGATATTACTCTGATAAGTAAGTGTTATATAAAAAACATATCTCTGCAGAATTTTATCCAATTTTACATTCTTAGATACTTTCAAATATGACTAACTACTTCAAACTATAGGTGTCAAAGCATTGGTCATATATGCCTTCCCACAAAAAGAAACAACTCCAGATTCAGTCACAAGGGATTTTCTCATTGTAAATGAAGAGTAAGAAATCTCACTTGCCTCTATTATTTGACACATACATTATTATTTAACATCATCCTTTTTATTGAGTCTTTATTGTTTAAAGGAAAAAATTGATGCTTCTCACTTTATGGAATGAGTTCCAAGAGTATGAAGGCAATATCCTTGCAAACACCATTGCAACTGCTCCTATGATCTTTGCTATGAGAGTGAAAGTCTCTACTTTCAACAGTGAGTCCCTTACTCTAAAAATTCTGTATACATTCATTACATATCACTCATATTTGTCACACATAAAAATCTTAATTCTCTGCTTAAACAGGTTTGTCATTAACAACAATAGGACTATCATGCATTCTCATCAATCCACCAGTCCATGACGAATTGCCACTTCGTGAATGGTATAGCATCCATAAAGATGAAGTTAAGATTTTATTGGAAGCAAAAGCATATAAAGATCCAGAATTTCTGCTTCCACCACCAAACCAAGAGCACATCAAGACCATTCATGATGCATTAATCTCATTCGGAACAGTAAGAATGCCTAACTTTTTCCCTAACCAATCAGTTTTATCATTTTACACTTCAACTTCAAAGAAAATGAAATAGTAATACACTAGAGTTCAATTCATTTGCAGCAAAAAACAGCATGGATAGGCGGTACAGTGCAATTATCATTTGGCCAAACTCGCTTTTGGTACACTGCATGCTCAAATTGTTTGAAAACTGTTGAAGCAGATACAGATTGGATCATAAAATGTTCATCATGCAGACAAGAAGCCGAAGTGGAACTAAGGTATTGTTTCTCATCTAGCCTGTTTAAAATTAACTCTTTTATACTATACATTGTACAATAAACTAAAACTCGGACATTGCACATAAGGTGTCGCATTGGAATAACAGTGACCGATCCAACTGCAAGCATTCAATGCTTAATATCTGGAAAAGAAGCTGAAAGACTGATACAATTGACTGCTGCGCAGCTTAAGGATGCAGAGGCACATGTACATCAGCACACCTAACTTTCAAGTTTTCGTTCAACATTTATATACAGAAATACTAATATATAAACACTCACATTGATGCTTATCATTTCAGGGAATAACAATGAACCAAGAACTCTCTGCCATCATGAAAAAGTACAGGTTGATCTGTTTTATCAAAACATATGAGACAACTTTTCAAGGACAACTTCAAAGAAGAAATGCAATCATCAAAGCCTACCCAACAGCTGAAGTCCCCAACATATCATTGGCTCTATTAGATTCACCACCAACTCTCCAAGCTTCAGAAACTGGAACAACATCAAACACCAAGCAAAAACAAGTCATAGAACAACAAACGTTCACACCAACAGCCAAGTTGCTCCTTCAAGAAATAGCCGAATCCACTGCTACTAAAAAAAGCTTCATCACTAAATCAACAACTGCTGCAACAACCAGCCACAAACTGCTTGAAGACACTGCTACCTCAGCTTCACCAAATACCACCCCAATCGACGAAACTGCTGCCAGCCCAACAAAGAAACCAAAACAGGAAGGAAAAGGGAATTGAACACTCCCCAACCCTTACTAAAACCTTTTGATATTGCTAGAGAAGAACTTAGCAGGTCTATCATGCCTAAATTGTAGTGTTAGAATCCATTGCTCCAATATTTTTTGATAGAGCAATGCATTCTAATACTTAGAATTAGTACCTCCTCCCTCACCTGCTAACAACTCCTATTACCAGAACCATAAACCTGTAAAGCCTAGGTTCATGACTTTGTCAAGCTGAAAATGCAGTATTAGAATCCATTGCTCCAATATCTTTTGATAGAGTAGTGCATTCTAATACTCATATGTCATATAAGCTTCTCTAGCAATCAATAATATGTGCAGTACTTCTGTACGTTCCAAATGAGCGGTTTACTTTTCATATAAGTTAAAAATTTACATATGTTTCTCCATATATCTACTTTATTGCACTCATTTAATTACAAGTTCAAAGTGTTGGTGCAGAAAAGCCTTTTATTTGGGGTTCACAGATTTGCACTAAGGAATTGCTTCAATTTCAGGTCACTTTCTCCTCTTCCTTGACTACACGCTATAATGTTTGTGCTTAAGTTTTGTTATATTTCATCTATTATTCATAATTTTTTCAGTTGTAGGTTCGTTTGATCTCACTTATTAATTGAACGTATGCTTTATACGATTATGGTCAGGTTGGCTAATCAATAGATTTATATGTACTAGAAGCAAACAAGTATGATCAAAGAAGATCACCTACTTGCTGCAATCAAAGTTGCTGCTTCTATCAGGGGACACAACCTATCAGTAAGCTTTTCTTCACATAATTGGCCTTAAGGTCAACGAAAAGACTGCAGCATCATAGCATTATCTCATCTTACTTCACTTTACCTTAACTTTGTTGGTAAATCCAGGGATCAGGAATTTGATAAAATGAAATTCAATGAGTGAAAATTGAGATGTCCCTTTTTGTGCTATATAAATTCTTATGTTCTAAATTATTGAATTTCGCATATACTGATTATCTATGGTTTACATTTCTAGCTGCATGGTTTTGTAAAGAAAGGGAAATTGCAGGATGCCCTCACTAGCATCGACCTTCTAATCATTCCTGTTCGAGTTCATAGGAAACTAGCAATGACTAAAGATGACCTTTTTAATATCAATCCTCACATTGTTAGGACTCTATGAACGAATTTCAAAGTGCTGTGCGAAAACTATTATTCGCATGGTGCCATTTGGGGCTGCAATGAACGTCACATCTTGCCATCAAACATTCGGGCTGCAAGGAATTTCAAAGTGTTTGTAAAGTTACGCACTATTGTTCTACGATTCAGTTAATTTTGTTTTGGTGTTGTCTAGATATCTTTATTATCAATATTTGGTAATTCAAAGTCCAACATGCTTGAATTAGCCAAAGATTTGAATTTTTTTTGGTCATAATTCTTCTGCAAGCTGTACAAATTATTGTAAAACTGTGGAATTGTATGTGATCGAGTTGTACAAATTATTGTAAAAATCTGGAATCATACGTGAGTGTGTATCTTTCTGCATGAAAGAAACATTGTGTGCTGTGAGTTAATTAACTTGAGTTTATTGTCTTCTTCATTCATGTTTATTTTTCATATTGCATATGCACTCATTTCTCCGAGTTACGCATTTGCATAGACACTACATAAAACTTGCCAAGAATTTACATGTCATTCTTTAAAGAAATGAGAATACCAGCAAATTTCTCAATATTTTTGACACTATATATTGGGCATTGGCTGTGCCTTGCACAGCCAGAAAATCTCTAGTATATATCTATACGTAGACCTAGCTAGTGAGTTTGCGAGCTGAATGGTCTAGGCGGCCACAGTACAACATGAATTAGTAAATAAAGTAAATGATTATATATTTGGAGTTTATTTATTGGTCAATGATCAATTGTTAAGTTGTGTAGTAGTTGGTCCTTGACCACGATAATGTGAAGGGGCAGTTGGAATCACGAGAGATAAGATTTAAATTTAAGATCTCTAATTCAATCATTGATATTTTATATTGGGTGAAACCAACGATAAGGATTCAAAACAATAATTGAAAAGGATTTTGACTTTCATGGCCAAACTAGATATGTTCATCAACGGGTACTCTGATTGTTGTCAATTTTGTTTATCTACAAAGGCTACGTTTCTGAGTTTCTCCACATATCAATCCAACTCTGTCACAGATCAAGAATATTTGCAGAGTTCTTCAAAATTTCAGCCATGCACTTTCATGAGCAAATTCAATGGCAAATCCTCTTAGCATATATGATCATTATTAGCTTCACAATGTTTTTGGTCAGAAGTACTCCTCCAGAAGATCACATAAGATGTTCATCCGGCAACACAAATTGCACCATCACACATTCTTACGCGACGTTCCCAGATCGAAGCATATGTCATGCAGCCGAAGTTGTTTATCCAACAACAGAAGAAGAGCTGATTTCGATCGTAGCAAATGCAACTTTTCTGCAGAGAAAAATGAAAGTAGCAACCTCAACATCACACAGTATACCTAAACTTATGTGCCCTGAGGGAGAAAATGGCCTGATTATAAGCACCAAGGACCTCAAATGAAAGTTGACAAATATTTGTAATTTGTGTTAAAAAAATTCTATCATTATTTGTTATTCCAATTTTCTCCTTACATAATGAAGTATTATATTGCCATCTCATACTTCATACCATCCATGTTGACAAAAATGCTGCTTCTAAATTCCGTACTTATCCATTACTACTATATATAAGTCTTCCCGCTGACTTCAATTAAAAAAAAAATCCCAATACTTTATAGTTAATTCTTTTGCTCTAACTAGCACTACAAGAAAACTGACTTTTCACGACGCCAGAAATATGCTGCAAAAAGTCCAAAAACCGCCGCGAAAACCTTTTTGCGGCACAAATGCGACGGAATTAAATTATGTCACAAAAGTAGCCGTTACAAAAGAAAACGACACAATTTTTCAACATGTCGCATGCATTTGCATCACTCTTTGCGACGCCAATTTGAGTGTCACCACTCTACTTGCGGCACAAAAAATGCGCTACAAAATGTCCACAATGTCATGCGACAAAAACTTGCGTCGCAAAAAAGTCACCAATGTAAAAATTAGGAACCGTTGTGAAATTTGCAGCACAAATTGAAATTTGCTGCTTATTTACCGCACTTTCTCCTTGTGCCACAGCAAAAGCGTTGCAAAAGGCCCGTTTTCTTGTAGTGTAGTTTGTTATTTTATATCTTTTTCATTATTTATTTTTCCTAAAATATACGCACACATAGAGTGTGTGTCTCACCCAGTGATTCTAATAATTACACGAACTAGACAAATTTTCTACTTGTGAGGCCCGTTATCCAACATGTACGCGGCTTACCATTTTATCTATTATCTAGGACAAAATGATTTCCAGAGTAGTATTGACACAGAGCTTAGGGCCCGTGAAATTGAGCGTTGCAGAGTAGGATTATGTAGAGCCTTGTTCAGGTTGGGCCAAGTGACAGATTTCTTTGAAATGTAGCCGAAAATTCATAGGCCTGGAAGTCCAGAATATTTCTGCATCATTTGTTGGTGGTTTATCTGCAAATCATGTAAAGTCAATTGCCGCCATTCCCTAATGAGCAATGACTTCCACCCAATTGAGGATTTTTATTTTTTATTTTTTGGTCCATGTTCAATTGAGAAGTAAAAGGTAATTTTAATAGAATCCACCTATAAAAAGCGGGGTTAAGTCACAACATTTTTAAGTGATAGACACAAACATGAGAGTTTGTGAAATTAAGGAGGTGGACTATCTATTAGTTTATTTTTATTATTCATGTCGTATGTCGATATTATACAGTTCTTTAATTTGGAACACAACCTGGCCTTTTTTTTTTGTTTTTCATGCAACACAACATGAACTTAATTATTCTCTCACATTAAATACTCATTCTCCATTTCCTCCAAATTGCCACAAAATTTGTACATTATTGATTCAAAAATTTTTATAGAAATAAAATAAGCTAACTTAAAGCGACAAATACACGTAGTAAATTAGCTTATAGTAAGATAGAGATTGATGGCATGTGACAAGAAGCCCTTCCTAGGTACACCATAGAGAAGAGAGGCAGCGGGCTGAGGTTGATCATACAATTGTTCTTCCCCGCAAATTATTATCCATATTAAAGTTTAAGAAAACAATTTGATCAAACCTTATATTAGTCATATCATTGTTTTGTTTAGTATTTACTTTAACACCACAACTTAAGGACATTGATGTTTCGGCAAATTCTTTTGACAAACAATACCCATTATTTCTATTTGTTACTAGCTTACAAGTTCCTTAGGAAAACTGCAATGTTGGTCTCTCAGCTTTTTAAATAGGCCAACATATATATAAGGGAAAATCGTCCAAAACGTCCCTTACATTTTATAAAATGACTTTTTTCGTCCCTCATTTTTAAAACTGTAATTTTATGTCCCTTACATATTCATATCTGTCAAATTTAGTCCCTAACTAGATTTCCGATCATTTTTTGGCCGGAATTCATCATGTGCAAGGCACGTGATCATTTTTGAAGGGTAAATTTGTCAAATTATATTTTATATAATCTAATCTATAGTCCTCCACATTTTAAAAACAAATTTTTTCGTCCTCACATTTTATAAAATGATTTTTTCATCCCTCATATTTCACAAAATGAATTTCTCCATCCCTCACATTTCAAAAAATGAATATTTTCATCCCTCACTAATTATGTGTGTGAGGGAAACCCTAAAAATGAATATTTCCATTCTCATTGATTACCTGAGTAGTTTTGACACAGACCTTAGGGCCCGTGAAGTTGACTGTTGCAGAGGAGGATTATGTAAAGCCTTGATCAGGTTGGGCCGAGTGACAGATTTCGGTGAAATGGAGCCGAAAATTCAAAGGCCTGGAAGTCCAGAATATTTTCCGCATCATTTGTTGGTGGTTTATCTGCAAATCATGTAAAGTCAATTGCTGCCATTCCCTAATGAGCAATGACTTCCACCCAATTAAGGATTTTTTTTTTTTTTTTGTATTTTTTGGTCCATGTTCAATTGGGAGGTAAAAGGTAGTTTTAACAGAATCCACCTATAAAAAGCGGGTTTAAGTCACAACATTTCTAAATGATAGACACAAACATGAGAGTTTGTAAAATTAAGGAATTAGACTATCTATTGTTATGAAACAATTAAAAGTATGGATGTCCCTTTGTATTCCCAATAGGATTAATTTATGATTTATGGCTACATTATGTATAGAAGTTACAATCCATAAATCTATTCATGTAGTGGAGAAACCGTTTCATAGGTTTCTTCATATTCTTGTAGTAGTGGGTGTTTAATAAGATTAATGTATCTTTAATCTTGTAGTACCTATATATAGAGGTACATTGACACCCTTTGGAAGTACTTTTGTATCTTGTTGAAATACAAGAATATCATTCTCTATTTCTCTGCTTCTTCAATTCCTATTGTAGTATTTTAATTTTATTAGTTTTACAATACGTTATCAGCATGAGTCTCTATTTTTGAGCAAAAGGTGAAAACAAAGGCTCTACCTTGAACAAAAGTGAAACAAAAGATTTTGCCGAAATTCTGCTCGCATTTCTTCAAGTAAATTTTGAGGTAAATTTCTAACTCACAAACTTATTTCAATTTCTTATGGCTAATATTTGAATTATCGCAAAATTCAAGTACCTACTGTTGAGCAACCACTAAACACAAATATATACTCTTTGACATCTTTGAGGTAATATTTCATCTTTTAATTCTACTTATTTATCTTTAGAATTATTTTTTTATAAATATTTATATTCTGATGCAATGAATTTTGGAGATGCTATTATAGAAAATCAATTATATTTGAGGATCTACTTGTCCTTTGAAATATTTAAAGAAAAAGATTCAACCACCTGAAGATGGTCGTTCTTTAACGAAAATATTTGGCCACTAGAAGATGGTCATTATTTCAAAAGCCTGGTATGATAAATTTACCTGTGGCTACATAAACATAATTATGCAATTTTTAGAATTACTTCTCAATTGAAATTGTGTCGAGAAAATTTTACTTATAAGATATATTGAAAATGATCTTCTCCACAATTGAGTTCTCGAATATGCTCATGTAGTAGCAATATTAAGAGAAATTTTGAGAAGTATTTTGTACTTATTACATGCTAATTCTAGTCCATTCCCAGAAGTGAATGTGACTAAATTTCAATTTACTAGTTATGGTTGATGCCATAACTATGGTTTTGGTATATATATGTATTTTACCATGACAAGAGAAAAAGCTACCACTGGAAGTGGGATAATAATGATAAGGACAAGAAAATAAAGGTCCTAAAGATAAATGTCCCGAAGTACATTTGACGAATCAAAATTATAATAGTATTTTCACATGGCCAATTTCTTTAAACACCCTGAAGGTGTATGATGATTGATTTAATTAGCTTTTCTTCCCGAAGAAGAAATAGATGTTAAATATTTAGGATCAAAGAATTATGGTGATAATATTTGTCCCATAAGAATTATGGTGACAATGATATGTGTCTCATTAACAAGTGCTACTATATAAACTATATTCCAACGAGAGACACAAACACAATAAGTGGTAGTGCTTAAGTGATTGAAAGCTCCAGAAGAGCCACTGATATATTTCTCCCTGTAGGAGAAAAGTTTACGATAAATGAAGCACTACTTTTTACCATGTCTCGAAAGAATTATTAAATTTGAATATCCGTCGAAATGGATATCAAATTGAGATACTAAATGAGACAATAATAGAGATCATGTTTAGAAATCAAGTGAGATAAAGGTTAATTATATCATAATAATCATTCGAGAGAGAAATGGTTATCGATATAGTTGTCTTCATTCTCATTTGATTTATAATCATCGCCTGCAGTAAACCAGAAGTTTACTGATCCCAACGGATATATGATTTGACAAAAGGGAGAATATTTGAGAGCCGACAGATATTTATACATATCCCATTTATATTATATATGGCTCTAAAAGAAATTTAAAATTTATGTTGGGTATGAATCACCTTTTACGATTAAATATTGTAAAATATTGATGGGTGATCTATTGAATGATTTATTTATTCTGATGAGTTACGATTCCCGACATTAGGGGGAGAAAAAAAAATCAATCGAAAGGAAATCATCTGAAAAATTAGATTTCCTCGATCCTCATACAAACTAATGTGAACTAGAAATTCAAGAAATTATTCATTTGCAGAAAACTGCAAACCAATTGCCAGATATATTATCGACTCCAGAAGAGTCATTAAATCAACTATTCCTGCAGGAAATACTCTGGTTAAAATTGATGTCCCTGAAGGACATGCACAAGTGCTACAAATAAATTTAAGGCCGGCCTACCTAAATAAGGTATAAATTGATTTCAAATATCTCTGGAGATTAAATAAATGTCATGACAAAATTCAACCTCTTGAAGAGGTCGCTCCTGAAAAGCCAACTCCTGAAGAGAATGAAATCATAAAAAAATTTAATTTGAGTTTAATGAAATGTAGCACTTGATATTATAGAAGTTGATGAGAATCATGAATCTATATTGGTTGATGAATGTCGGTATAAAAATGATTGTTCAAAGTGGAAAGATACGATCCAATCTAAATTGGATTTATTGATTAAAAGAAAAGTTTTTGGACTTGTAGTCCAAACACCTAAAGGTGTAAAGCTAGTAGCTTAAGGATTTTCACAAAGGCTTGAATTTGATTATGATGAAACGTATTCACCTGTAGTGGATGCTATCACATTTAGATATCCTGTGAGTTTTGCAGTACATGAAAAATTAGATATACGTCTGATGGACGTCGTTACTGCATATTTATATGAAAATCTTGAAAATGATATTTATATGAGAATCCCCGAAAGATTCAACATGCCTGAAGCATGCAAATCAACTCCTAAAGATATTTATTCTATTAAATTACAAAGATCTTTGTATGGGGTTAAACAATCTGGACGTATGTGGTATAACCGCCTTAATGAATGTCTAACTAAAGAAGGTTATACCAATGATCCAATGTGTCCATGTGTTTTTATCAAGAAAAATGGATCAAATTTTGTGATAATTGTTGTATATGTTAATTTAATTGGAACTCCTGAAGAGATTCAAAATAATGTTGAATATTTGAGAAAGAATTTGAGATCAAAAATTTTGGAAAGACAAAATTCTGTCTTGATTTACAAATTGAGCATTTGAAAGGTGAAATTTTTGTCCACTAAACTGCTTATACCCGGAAGGTTTTAAAGCAATTTTATATGGATAAAGCACATATATTAAGTATTCCAATGGTCGTCAGATTATTAGATCCTAAAAAGGATCCTTTTAGATCGCAAGAGGAAGATGAAGAGATACTTGGTCCTGAAGTACCATATCTCAGTGCAATTGGCGAAAAATATTGGAATGCGACGATTAAAAGATCTCAAATAATATTTGCATCAGGGGAAGAAATTAATACACAAGAATAGTGTACTCTTTTTCCTTCACTAGGGTTTTTGTCCCGATGGGTTTTTCCCTAGTAAGGTTTTAACGAGGCATATTCTTTGTGTAATGGACATCCAAGGGGGAGTGTTATGAAACAATTAAAAGTATGGATGTCCCTTTGTATTCCCAATAGGATTAATTTATGATTTATGGCTACATTATGTATAGAAGTTACAATCCATAAATCTATTCATGTAGTGGAGAAACCGTTTCATAGGTTTCTTCATATTCTCGTAGTAGTGGGTGTTTAATAAGATTAATGTATCTTTAATCTTGTAGTACCTATATATAGAGGTACATTGACACCCTTTGGAAGTACTTTTGTATCTTGTTGAAATACAAGAATATCATTCTCTATTTCTCTACTTCTTCAATTCCTATTGTAGTATTTTAATTTTATTAGTTTTACAACATAATTTGTTTCTGTTGTTCAAGTCGTATGTCGATACTATACAGTTCTTTAATTTGAAACACAACCTGACCTTTTTTTTTTCATGCAACACAACGTGAACTTAATTATTCTCTCACATTAAATACTCATTCTCCATTTCCTCCAAATTGCCACAAAATTTGTACATTATTGATTCAAAAAATTTTATAGAAATAAAATAAACTAACTTAAAAGCGACATATAAATGTAGTAAATTAGCTTATAGTAAGATAGAGATTGATGGCATGTGACAAGAAGCCCTTGCTAGATATGGTTGAAGAGGATAGCATCTGGCATTGGTGGAACTGATAGAATCCACCCGCAATGAGTACTAGTCGAAGAATCTCCACCCTTTTTTTATCATACAATTGTTGTTCCCCGCAAATTATTATCCATATTAAAGTTTAAGAAAACAATTCGATCAAACCTTATATTAGTCATATCATTGTTTTGTTTGGTATTTACTTTAACAGCACAACTTAAGGACATTTATGTTTCTGCAAATTCTTTTGACAAACAATACGCAGTATTTCTATTTTTTACTAGCTTGGAAGTTCCTTGGAAACTAGAAAACTGCAATGTTGGCCTCTCAGCTTTTCAAATAGGCTAACATATAATGCCAGATTCTACTCTAGAATGTTGATTTTGTCTTTCAATTGTCACCTTTTGCACTGAATTTCCAGTTATGAGGATATAAGGATAAATACGAACAACATAGTTTATGTAGAGGGAGACTATTGGAAAAATGAGAAGTTCGAGGGGCAATATTAAAACAATATTAAAAGGATAGAGTGAATAAGAAGGGGGGAATTTTTTGAAACCTCTTTTAAGATTTCTGAAGATTTCACCTAGCGCCCCTCTAAATTCAACAATTACGCTGACCACCCTTGTATTTATTGTTTTGGTAACAAAATCTTTGAAAAGACACAAATTTCACATAAATATTCTAAATTGGCATTCTTTTTTCTTTTTTAAGAAAAATGTTGTCTTATATTATTCTCTCTACCACCAAAATACAAACCCTCCCAGCACGTGAAGAACACAAAGGATAGGCAATTATATTATATTAGGAATTAGCCCCTTGAGGTTGTTTAATCATAATTTACCCCTTGAGGTTCTTTTGCATCTCAAGTAGATTGCTTTTACGATGTTGCCCTTAGGTAAATACTTAATCGTTTACGTGCGCCCAAAAACAAAACGTTTACTTGCATGGCTGACCAGGGAATAAAAAAAGCTATAAATTATAATCCGCTAACCAAAAATCTTGCATTTATATAAATAAATAAATTTATTGATGCATATTAGTCGCTGTAATTCTTCAATTATCCAACCCCAAGAATTAATATGAATAAGGAGAAGGAGGGTACAAGGCCAGAGGTACCGAAACCTTTTTGATGAAATTCAATTTGGTAACCTCATCCGTAGTGGAAGGAATTGTTGAAGAACGGGAAAAAAAAAAAAAAAAAAAAAGAAGAAGAAGAAGGAGGAGAGTCATATTTAAAAATGAAAAAAAAAATTTACACCGACAGTGTACAAAAACTTAATTCATTATTTGCGAAGTTCTTTTTTTTTGGTATCCAAATTATTTGATTTGTCGACAATTATACAGAGTTGATGAAAATTTGAAACTGTTAGGTCTAAACATGTCTTCTCAAGCCCCAAAACATTTGTTATTCCCATTTGACAAATTTTCAACTGGTTTGCTGATTTTCTATCAAACATTTTACATTAATTTAAATTGCAAAAAAGAGGGTGGAAGTTCTGTGGCAGCGTAAATCAGCAAATCTAGAATATGTCTCCAATGTTGTGAAACTAATAAAATAAACTACTAAAATAGGGATTGAAATATTAGAAAAAGAAATAGAATAGAGAGAATAGAGAACCATTTCATTATTATTTCAACTGATCACAGGTTCTTCTTGTTCCCGTTACAAAGAGAGGTTAGGATATCTCTATGTATAGATAATACAATACTAAAGATACATGAATCCTATTAAACACTTATACATGAATTTAGTACTTCAAATACATCAATTGAATAGTTCCAAAAATGAGCTGAAAGGATTCATCCAATGTATCAATGAATTAATATGAATAAGGAGAAGGAGGGTATAAGGCCAGAGGCACCGAAACCATTATGATGAAATTTAATTTGGTAACCCAATCCGTAGTGGAAGGAATTGTTGAAGAACGTGAAAACAAATACTAATAGTAATAATAATAAGAAGGAGAGACATATTTAAAAATGAAAACAAATGGGAAGAAAGTAAAGATCGCGCTTTTTTTTTCCAAGAGACCAGTTGAAATTTTGGTCACACCCTTTAGCGCTGCTGGATTTGATGGTGTAAGAAACTAAAATTATTAATAAAAACTACTTTGTATTCTAGAAAAAGGAAAAGGACTAAATGCGAAAAAATAGGAGATGGGCGAATAAAGATACTTTATATAAGTTGTAATTTTTTTATGCACTGCCTGTGTATACATAAGTTATATTGGATATATGCTACATAATTTAATTTTAAATTTGAAATTCAGTTTTTTCAAAAGTAGCATACATCTACAACTGCTAGTATAAAAAATATTTACACTAATAGTGTATAAAACTTAATTCATTATTCGCCAAGCTCTTTTTTTTTTTTTTTGCATCCAAATTATTTGATTTGTCGTCAATTATATAGAATTGATAAAAATTTGAAACTATTAGGTCTAAATATGTCTTCAAGGAAACTTTAAAGATGAAAATGGTTCAAACCCCAAAATATTTATTATTCCCATTTGACAAATTTTCAATTGGTTTGGTGATTTTCTATCAAACATTTTGTATTAATTTAAATTGCAAAAAAGAGGGTGGAATTCTGTGGTAGCGTAAATCAGTAAATCAACCAACTGATAGGGAATGAACATTTCCATTAATTGAATCTAGAATATGTCTCCAAAGATTTTTTTTCCACAGTGTATGGAGACTTTCATTGACTACCTAACTTATTATTTAATACATTAACAAAAATCGTTCAAGACAATTAACCTGACAACGATCCCTGTCCCCAGTCGTCGATGGACATCACTCTCGAGAGCAAGCTATCAACTTTTCATGAAGACTTTTATGTAGTCGTCTTGATCAGCAATTTCTACTAGCATTTAAATGAACCACCCATCTGAGCGAGCTTTATCAAATATCCGGTACCAAAAAACATCCAATGGTGCATCTTCTTGGTATTTATATTCGTGTTTACTGCTACTGTTCTTATTCAATTCTTATTCAAGTATCCAGCCAATTTCCATTTGGCAGTAGTAATCAATCTTATCATTATTTAGATCTCTACTGGTATATTGTACATCAAAAAATGTTAAAATTTATTAGCAAAGTCATAAATTTTGTTTGAAAAAGTAGCAAATTTTGTAAAAAAAAAAATGTGATGTTTTGTTCGAAAAATAAAAAGGTTTTGTTAATGATATAGTAACATTTACTAAAAAAAGTGGTAAGATTTGTTAATGAAGTCATAAGTTTTTCTTGAGAAATCGTATCTTTTATATAAAAAAATGGTAATTTTTGCTAAAAAATCTAGTAAGATTTGATATTTAAATAGCAAGTTACAATAAATAATAAAAGTTATTTGTTTTGTGCAAAAACTTACTATTAGTTATGCCAAATTTACTATGACAATTTTGTCCCTAATAAAACCTGTGATAGCAGGATAAAACCTATATGTCGCATCATATTAGCCACTCATTTATAAGCATGTATCCATCGAAACAGCGTCCATTTATGCTTGTAAACTTTTCAAAGTCTTCACCCAATTGGAGACTTTTCCCTAACTACATGTATACAATTGATACGTCATTGGGAATTTTTTCTGTCAACCAGACATGGATTGACTTTTTGGATAGAATTTTGAATTTAACGTCATTGCCCAATACGGTGGCTTGATGCTAGGAGTTTTTTTCCTTCTAAAATGACCCATATAATTGCCGACATGAATAGATCATATAATTTGGTTGAGGCCCCTACAATAAGTGAAAGTATTGGACCACCAAACCTACTATTCTAATCCCTTTGAAACGCTATATGTGGACGTCTTGATCTTGAAGGCTATGCATTTAGGAATTTTTCTTTGTTTTTCTTGGTTTGATATTTGCATTCTAGGTTGTTGGTCTATTTTTTTTTTTTTTTGAGCTTCATCTTCTTTATAATTTAAAAGCAACTAAAATGTTTTACTTATGATTTATAATGCCACATGAATGTCAAAGAATGTCTTCCTTGGAGAAAGAACATGTCCTTCAAGAGAAACTATCAGAGGTCATCCAATTAAATTGTTTGTCGCACTATATATAATTCACGTTAGGTATAAATACTTTTTGAATGCTCAAACCTCTTATTCGACATTATAAACTTTTGAAAGATCAAATTTTGATAATGAACAAGTACATAAAAAAAAATTCAAAATCTATACAAAACTTTTTTGATAAATGTGCACCGTTTTTTTTTTGTAACTATCCAAAATGCAATGCAGAATACTGTCCTTCGTGCTTTAGATTTTGTTGTTCTCATCTCATGGAAACCTTATTGACTTGCTTCTTTAATGTAAACCTATCAAATTTAGGATGCATGACAAAATTTCAATAGCTTTGGTGATTTTAAGTCAAACATTTTTAAATTAATTTAGATTGCAAACGTGAGGGTCATAAATCAGAAAATCAATTCCACAACCAACTGATAGAGAATCAAAATTACCATTAGGTCAGTACAAAATATGTCTCTAAGGATTTTGTCCGTAAGAAAAAAAAAATTTTCCACGGTGTGTCAAGACTTCCATTGACGAGGACTTGGACCCGGCACATCCGCCAATTTTCTACCCAACTTGGAACGTTATATATTGCAAAGAGACATGTAGACCCATGCAAATATTTTAAAGAGTTTTCAAGAGATAAAGTTTAAATCTTTTTTGTGTGTGTAAATTGTCCACTTTAATGAAGAACATCGCAGGATCATCTGATTAACAAAGTATGTGGATCCTATTTTGTAAAATTTGGTTGGTTTATTCTTAAAGATGGACTAATTCAGCCAGCCAATATTGGAGTTTCAAACCGTTCATTAGCATATCTAGCGATCAAAACATGCATCCAAGGGGAGTTGCATTGATTAATCTATTGGAAAACAATTGATAGATTTCTTGTATTTTTCAAATATACTGTATCTATTACAGATCTATAATTTTTGACGCATGTTTTACCTATCATTAGGACAGTGATATAAATCAAGTGATGTAAATCAAATCATGCAGGATGATTTCCAGCAATCTATTAATGAAATTTTTTTCTATAAAAAAAAATTCAACCAGCCATTAATTAAGTGGTCCATGCCATTAATTTTGATACCAATTGATAAAGGAAAGCATCACTCTACAGACTTTCCATGAAGACTTTCAGTCATACTCATTTTATCTGTAATTTTCTACTATTAATGTAGGTGATATTTTATCTAAGCTTACCTTATAGATGATCAATACCAAATCAATTTCCTTGATAAATAAATCAAGTCGCTAGCGATAAAGACTTTCAGTCGTACTTGTTTTATCTACAATTTTCTACAAACATTTATTATTGTAGCTGATGCTTTATCTGAGCTTACTTCATACATGACCAATACCAATGCAGTATCCTTGATAAACAAATCAAGTTGTTAGTCATAAAGACTTTCAGTTCTACTTATTTTATCTACAATTTTCTACAAATATTTATTACTGTAGCTGACGCTTTATCTAAGCTTACTGTCTACATGACCAATACCAAGGCAATGTCCTTGATACATAAATCAAAGAGTTAGTCATGGTGAATTGTCGCTCATGATTCATGAAAAGAGTTGGCTGTGATAGAAATGGTTGTCTTATCGTAAAATAAATAAATAAAAATTACCTTACAACACAAAACTAAATACTATCTATGAACCACAAGAATAGCAATTGAATCAATTTCCTTGAGTGATTCTTAGATTGCTTATCCCAATAAACTCGAGATTATTTCTTTCCAAATAACTGTATTATGCTGGACAGTATGATATGTTAAATTTTGAAAAAGCTGCCTTTCCCATCTTCAACGTCGTCTACTTGGAATTACTGCACACTTGTCTGGTACTAGAATATGAGGATAGTGATGTGACCACAATTAAGTAAGTTGGTGGCCTCAACATAATAAAGATGGATCACATTATATTATTATGGGAGTTGTGGGGCATATCCCATACTGTTATACTGTCATAGTAACATGCATGATGGTTGTGGACATCAATCGTCAACTTGCGCGTTTTTGGATCATTGAATTGTGTAGTATAGACTATAGAGTAGATATTCAAGCAAGTAGTTATGCGTACTCTCTTCTTGTCCTACCCAGCTCTCTTCCTTGTCCTGCTTCCAAGGAAGTTCCAACTGCTTAAGGGATTTAGATTCTATGTAATCCTATGTAGTAGTGACCGCAAAGTATAGTTAGTGTAGACTGACGAGTTAGATTGAAACTAATAAGATAGATTGAATGTATGATAAAATTTAGTATGTTTTCACATATTATTGTCATATTAGCTACATATTTTGGTACAAGATTTTGCATTATTTCGTGTATTAACTGGTAATTTTAGATAATGATGGATATCTGTCTAATCCAGACAGACATTTTGGCATCGTTAGGGGGTCAGTGCATTTTCTACGTCACAATCGCTAAGGTTTCTAGCTAATTACTATAGTACTATTCCTGCGGAGCATTTCTATAGTACTATTCCACTAATTACTTTTCTTTTCATCAGCCAAATTCGATTAGATCAGATGCTTACTCGAAGTTTAATAGTAGGAATAAAAACTTTCACAATGTTAGATATTCTAAATAGCACAGAACAGAGTTTTCTGGTAATCAATAAAATGAGGTGATTTCGTCCAACAAAAAAAAAATTTTACAATGACAAGAATTCCTTTTTTTTTTTTTTTTGGGATTTGACTGCGTGTCACTTGTGCTAATACATTGGAGTTATACCATGCAGCTAGCATAATGATTTATCATTTTGTTTGAGGGGACAAATGCATTTTTATTAGGCAAATATTATAATGAAATAAAGTGTGCAACTCTCATCTTTTCAGTAAATACATGTTGCAGATGTCAGAATTCAGATATTAAAAAATTAACTACTCGTGTTTATTGTTTTTCACACAAAAGTTCATAAAACATAAATTTTCAAAGTGTAAAACTAATTTTTACAACTAAACATAACTTGAATTATTTATAAACACATACAATGTGTCCCGATCAGTAGTTAATATGAATAACAAAAAATAGGTTAGGATTGATTTTCTGTGGTGACGTAGGTATCCAAATCAAATTAAAATCCAAATAAAAATGAATTAATATTTACATTTGTATATCACCAAGGATTTTGCCCACAAGCACGCAAGGATTTTCCATACCGTCTTTCCCCTCCACCACATTAACAAATTTTTTTCTACCAAGACTTCAAGTCGTCGTCCTTTTATCACCTTTGTATGGTTCCATCCTACTTCCTACAAACACAGAACATTGAAGTGATGCTTTTTGTAAGTGTATAAATAAGGCCACCTGGCCATCTGAACTTCCCATATCAAATAAACCAACAATACCAAAGAAATCCAATGGAGCATCATCTTCTTTGTGCTTCTTCATCTTTACTGTTACTCTTCTTATTCAGTTCTATTCCTGTAACCAGCCAATTCACTTTTGGCAGCAGCAAACAAGCTCATAATTATGCGAATGTCTCATGTATTGAGAATGAACGACAAGCTCTTCTTCAATTCAAGCATGGGTTGATAGATGAATCAAATCGTCTGTCTTCTTGGATTGGAGAAGGATGTTGCTCATGGGAAGGCATTAGTTGCCGCAGAACCACTGGTAGTGTTTTGAAACTTGATCTACGCAATACGGTGCCACTCTATTCTTATGATGTTGGTTATCACTGCACAAATTGCTTAGGAGGCCAATTGAGTCCATCTTTGGTCAATTTGACCAATTTGCGATACTTGGATTTGAGTGTGAATAATTTTTCAACATTCCAAGTTCCCGCATTCTTGGGATTGTTGAAAAACTTGAGATACCTCAATCTCTCAAGCGCAGGATTTCGTGGTGAAATTCCCCACCATTTAGGAAACCTCTCGCATTTACGGTATTTGGATCTTGGAGATTCAAGTTCCTCCCCAGCAAGTAATTGGTTGAGCACTAAGGATCTCGGGTGGGTTGCTGGGCTTTCTTCTCTAGAAGGCCTAGTCCTGTCCAGGGTGAGCCTTACAGCCGCTCAAGATGGGTTACAGTCAGTTAACATGCTTCCTTCACTAACAACACTAGACTTGAATGGGTGTGGTCTTTTCATCCATCCTCATCTTTCACATGTCAATTTCACATCTCTTGCTTCCCTTGACCTCGGTGAAAATAATTTCAGCAACTACACGGCCCCTCCTTGGCTCTGTAATCTTACTGGCCTCCATGATCTTCGTCTTGGTCATAATAATCTTTCTGATCCAATTCATGGTCTGTTTGATCAAATGATCTCTCTAGTTCATCTCGATCTATCTTCAAACCGCTTTGATGCTTCAACGTTGAAATCACTTTGTAATGTAAGCAGTCTTACTTATTTGGATCTGAGGGATAATAATGTGCAAGGGTCAATACCAAGTGAAATAGGCCAACTTATAAATCTTACTTATTTGGATATGAGGTTTAATAATTTGCAAGGGTCAATACCAAGTGAAATAAGCCAACTTATAAATCTTACTTATTTGGATCTGAGGGATAATAATGTGCAAGGGTCAATACCAAGTGAAATAGGCCAGCTTTCAAAATTAACAAACCTATCATTGTCTGGTAACAGCTTAAATGGTACCATACCGACCAATCTTTGGCAACTGACGAAGCTACAAGATTTTGACATTGGTTACAATTCATTAACTGGTGTCCTATCTGAAGACCATTTTTCGAAACTCCGAGAGCTAAAGTCACTGGACCTATCTGGAAGCTCACTTGCTCTGAACGTGAGCTCCTCGTGGGTTCCCCCTTTTCAACTCCGACGAATTCGGATGGGATCCATCATTGTGGGACCCAGGTTTCCAGCTTGGCTTCGGACTCAGAAGGAGGTTGAGGTGTTACACATGCGGAACGCGAGCATTTCAGATGCCATACCCAGCTGGTTTCGAGTGCTTTGTCATAATATTACGTCAGTAGATCTCTCCAGCAACAGCCTAACTGGAAATCCTTTGGAGTTCAAATTTAATGGATCTCTCCAGCAACACAATTTTCTTACTGGACATATTCCGCAGCTTGAAGTTGGTCAAACGGTTGTACCTGCGCTGTCGTCTCTCTTACTAAATGATAACCGTTTTACAGGTACTATCCCTGAAGACTTGTGCAAGTCGGAATATTTGTCAGAATTGGATCTATCCAACAATCTTCTGTCCGGAAGAGTTCCTCTGTGTCTAGGAAACTTGCGATACCTGGATACCCTAAACTTGGCAAATAACAGTCTATCCGGTCAAATTCCGAGTTCACTGGGTAACTTGTGGCGACTTGATGCTCTGCATTTGAATGGAAACAAATTCGTTGGGAAGCTCCCTACCTCAATGCAGCATCTGAGAAATTTGCAAACTCTTGATCTCGGTGACAATGGATTGAAGGATATTATACCAGCTTGGATTGGGGAAAGGTTATCAAATTTAAGGTTTCTAAGATTTCAGTCAAATAACTTCCACGGACCTATTTCCGATACACTCTGCCAACTCTCATATCTTCAAGTTCTGAACTTAGCACATAATAACTTGAGTGGATTTATTCCTCACTGCTTTAACAACATTAGTGCCATGGTATCCTCACTGCTACATGGAGATGGTGGCGTTGATTCACAAGAAAGCCTTGAAGACATTAAGGGAGGAAGAGAAGTTGAGTATGACGTATGGAGCCTTTTGCTTGTTAGATCCGTAAGCCTCTCAGCAAATAATTTAGTTGGCGAGATCCCTGATGAGATAATGGAGCTGGTTCAATTGCAATTTTTTAATCTTTCACAAAATCACTTGACTGGAAGGATCCCCAAGAAGATTGGCAACTTGAAGCAACTTGAGGCGCTTGATCTATCAATGAATGCCTTCGGTGCAATCCCTGAAACCTTATCTGATTTGTACTCGTTGAGCTTCCTGAATTTGTCACACAATACACTTTCAGGGCCAATACCATCAGGAAATCAGCTTCAAACCTTGACCGATCCATCCATCTATGAAGGAAACAGTGGACTCTGTGGCAACCCTCCAAACAACTGCTGGGAACACAAATTGCCTGCCAAAAATGGGCCTATTGATGATGTAAACCGTGTGAATGTCTATGAAATAGGGGAGAAGTGCCTAAAATTTAGAAAGAAAAATAAAGATATCTTATGTAAGTATTCTTTTTCTTTTTCTTTTTCTTTTTTCTGAAGGAGCTATTGAGTGAGTAATTTTATCACATACAATTCTCAGTGCATGTGAGTTTCCTTTACGCAACAAACCAAAACGTTAACTCGAAGCAGGCTTGCTTAGTGCGAACATTCTCCAACTCGAACGAAATTTGATTAACAAATAGTTCCTATTTTGGTTCTGTAACGTTTGCCAAGACATGTTTCTTTGGAACTACGTACGGTCAACTGCTATATATATATATATATATATGACTGTAATTCCATATAGTTTTTAATTGTTCGGAAAATCTGAAGAATTTTAAAGTTTTTTTTTTGCCCTTTTTGCATTGAGGGTTGCTAGAGAACAGGCAGAATCTGCACCTCTCCCGTTGGGAAATTTTTTTCTTTTCTTTTATGTTTCAGATCGAAATATATATATATGCTGACCCACTATATAATATATATCCTCAAAATCCAAGCTATAAAAAGCACAAAAAAAAAAGGGAGTGAAGATTTGAGAATATTTACCACACAAAGAAAATTCATTGCAGAAGAGGAATAACCAGCTTCATTTTTTTCTACACTCTCCAAGTTACAAATAACCAGCTCATCTAATTAACAACAAACGAGCTTAATTTGTTGGATGTGAAACATTATAATGGGCGACTAAACAATAAAACCAGAGACTAATTTAAAAAATCACCAAAAAAAAAAAAAAAACTTGTCTCAAATAACATTATTGTTGGAAACATTTTATTTTAATGGAGCTTGGTTTGATATATGTAAGCAAGGGAAAAATGTTAGTAATTCAAAAAGCTTAATTAATTCTCATTTCGATAAGTTACTTATTTAAAGAAATCTAAAACTGCTTAACGAATCTACTATAAACTTAAAGCAAATAAAAGAGGGAGTAGGATTAAAGCTGAGGAGCATATCATCGTCCGTCGTGGACGTGAAGTGCTTTTGTCTGGGCACTTGACGACAGACCGGGCCGGCTTGATAGTTGATAGAGGCCGGTGAGTGGTGAGCCCCCCAGGCCCCAACTTGACCAATTACTTTTCCGAGTTACGCCTCACCGGCGTCGTTCACGCCTTCCGGCTATTTTCTACAATGCACGTGTTCTTTACGACGTGGAGGTGACGTGTTTCCTGGTGGCTTTATATACAAAGATTCTTTTGGTTTCCTTTTCTTTTTGCTGCTTCTTTTTAATTTTTTTTCCCTTTTGGAAAAGAAATGCATAAAATATTTGTATGATCTTTT
>NC_040040.1:240231-363811 GCF_003713205.1 Coffea eugenioides | reverse complement strand
AACATAGTTTATGTAGAGGGAGACTATTGGAAAAATGAGAAGTTCGAGGGGCAATATTAAAACAATATTAAAAGGATAGAGTGAATAAGAAGGGGGGAATTTTTTGAAACCTCTTTTAAGATTTCTGAAGATTTCACCTAGCGCCCCTCTAAATTCAACAATTACGCTGACCACCCTTGTATTTATTGTTTTGGTAACAAAATCTTTGAAAAGACACAAATTTCACATAAATATTCTAAATTGGCATTCTTTTTTCTTTTTTAAGAAAAATGTTGTCTTATATTATTCTCTCTACCACCAAAATACAAACCCTCCCAGCACGTGAAGAACACAAAGGATAGGCAATTATATTATATTAGGAATTAGCCCCTTGAGGTTGTTTAATCATAATTTACCCCTTGAGGTTCTTTTGCATCTCAAGTAGATTGCTTTTACGATGTTGCCCTTAGGTAAATACTTAATCGTTTACGTGCGCCCAAAAACAAAACGTTTACTTGCATGGCTGACCAGGGAATAAAAAAAGCTATAAATTATAATCCGCTAACCAAAAATCTTGCATTTATATAAATAAATAAATTTATTGATGCATATTAGTCGCTGTAATTCTTCAATTATCCAACCCCAAGAATTAATATGAATAAGGAGAAGGAGGGTACAAGGCCAGAGGTACCGAAACCTTTTTGATGAAATTCAATTTGGTAACCTCATCCGTAGTGGAAGGAATTGTTGAAGAACGGGAAAAAAAAAAAAAAAAAAAGAAGAAGAAGAAGGAGGAGAGTCATATTTAAAAATGAAAAAAAAAATTTACACCGACAGTGTACAAAAACTTAATTCATTATTTGCGAAGTTCTTTTTTTTTGGTATCCAAATTATTTGATTTGTCGACAATTATACAGAGTTGATGAAAATTTGAAACTGTTAGGTCTAAACATGTCTTCTCAAGCCCCAAAACATTTGTTATTCCCATTTGACAAATTTTCAACTGGTTTGCTGATTTTCTATCAAACATTTTACATTAATTTAAATTGCAAAAAAGAGGGTGGAAGTTCTGTGGCAGCGTAAATCAGCAAATCTAGAATATGTCTCCAATGTTGTGAAACTAATAAAATAAACTACTAAAATAGGGATTGAAATATTAGAAAAAGAAATAGAATAGAGAGAATAGAGAACCATTTCATTATTATTTCAACTGATCACAGGTTCTTCTTGTTCCCGTTACAAAGAGAGGTTAGGATATCTCTATGTATAGATAATACAATACTAAAGATACATGAATCCTATTAAACACTTATACATGAATTTAGTACTTCAAATACATCAATTGAATAGTTCCAAAAATGAGCTGAAAGGATTCATCCAATGTATCAATGAATTAATATGAATAAGGAGAAGGAGGGTATAAGGCCAGAGGCACCGAAACCATTATGATGAAATTTAATTTGGTAACCCAATCCGTAGTGGAAGGAATTGTTGAAGAACGTGAAAACAAATACTAATAGTAATAATAATAAGAAGGAGAGACATATTTAAAAATGAAAACAAATGGGAAGAAAGTAAAGATCGCGCTTTTTTTTTCCAAGAGACCAGTTGAAATTTTGGTCACACCCTTTAGCGCTGCTGGATTTGATGGTGTAAGAAACTAAAATTATTAATAAAAACTACTTTGTATTCTAGAAAAAGGAAAAGGACTAAATGCGAAAAAATAGGAGATGGGCGAATAAAGATACTTTATATAAGTTGTAATTTTTTTATGCACTGCCTGTGTATACATAAGTTATATTGGATATATGCTACATAATTTAATTTTAAATTTGAAATTCAGTTTTTTCAAAAGTAGCATACATCTACAACTGCTAGTATAAAAAATATTTACACTAATAGTGTATAAAACTTAATTCATTATTCGCCAAGCTCTTTTTTTTTTTTTTTGCATCCAAATTATTTGATTTGTCGTCAATTATATAGAATTGATAAAAATTTGAAACTATTAGGTCTAAATATGTCTTCAAGGAAACTTTAAAGATGAAAATGGTTCAAACCCCAAAATATTTATTATTCCCATTTGACAAATTTTCAATTGGTTTGGTGATTTTCTATCAAACATTTTGTATTAATTTAAATTGCAAAAAAGAGGGTGGAATTCTGTGGTAGCGTAAATCAGTAAATCAACCAACTGATAGGGAATGAACATTTCCATTAATTGAATCTAGAATATGTCTCCAAAGATTTTTTTTCCACAGTGTATGGAGACTTTCATTGACTACCTAACTTATTATTTAATACATTAACAAAAATCGTTCAAGACAATTAACCTGACAACGATCCCTGTCCCCAGTCGTCGATGGACATCACTCTCGAGAGCAAGCTATCAACTTTTCATGAAGACTTTTATGTAGTCGTCTTGATCAGCAATTTCTACTAGCATTTAAATGAACCACCCATCTGAGCGAGCTTTATCAAATATCCGGTACCAAAAAACATCCAATGGTGCATCTTCTTGGTATTTATATTCGTGTTTACTGCTACTGTTCTTATTCAATTCTTATTCAAGTATCCAGCCAATTTCCATTTGGCAGTAGTAATCAATCTTATCATTATTTAGATCTCTACTGGTATATTGTACATCAAAAAATGTTAAAATTTATTAGCAAAGTCATAAATTTTGTTTGAAAAAGTAGCAAATTTTGTAAAAAAAAAAATGTGATGTTTTGTTCGAAAAATAAAAAGGTTTTGTTAATGATATAGTAACATTTACTAAAAAAAGTGGTAAGATTTGTTAATGAAGTCATAAGTTTTTCTTGAGAAATCGTATCTTTTATATAAAAAAATGGTAATTTTTGCTAAAAAATCTAGTAAGATTTGATATTTAAATAGCAAGTTACAATAAATAATAAAAGTTATTTGTTTTGTGCAAAAACTTACTATTAGTTATGCCAAATTTACTATGACAATTTTGTCCCTAATAAAACCTGTGATAGCAGGATAAAACCTATATGTCGCATCATATTAGCCACTCATTTATAAGCATGTATCCATCGAAACAGCGTCCATTTATGCTTGTAAACTTTTCAAAGTCTTCACCCAATTGGAGACTTTTCCCTAACTACATGTATACAATTGATACGTCATTGGGAATTTTTTCTGTCAACCAGACATGGATTGACTTTTTGGATAGAATTTTGAATTTAACGTCATTGCCCAATACGGTGGCTTGATGCTAGGAGTTTTTTTCCTTCTAAAATGACCCATATAATTGCCGACATGAATAGATCATATAATTTGGTTGAGGCCCCTACAATAAGTGAAAGTATTGGACCACCAAACCTACTATTCTAATCCCTTTGAAACGCTATATGTGGACGTCTTGATCTTGAAGGCTATGCATTTAGGAATTTTTCTTTGTTTTTCTTGGTTTGATATTTGCATTCTAGGTTGTTGGTCTATTTTTATAATTTAAAAGCAACTAAAATGTTTTACTTATGATTTATAATGCCACATGAATGTCAAAGAATGTCTTCCTTGGAGAAAGAACATGTCCTTCAAGAGAAACTATCAGAGGTCATCCAATTAAATTGTTTGTCGCACTATATATAATTCACGTTAGGTATAAATACTTTTTGAATGCTCAAACCTCTTATTCGACATTATAAACTTTTGAAAGATCAAATTTTGATAATGAACAAGTACATAAAAAAAAATTCAAAATCTATACAAAACTTTTTTGATAAATGTGCACCGTTTTTTTTTTGTAACTATCCAAAATGCAATGCAGAATACTGTCCTTCGTGCTTTAGATTTTGTTGTTCTCATCTCATGGAAACCTTATTGACTTGCTTCTTTAATGTAAACCTATCAAATTTAGGATGCATGACAAAATTTCAATAGCTTTGGTGATTTTAAGTCAAACATTTTTAAATTAATTTAGATTGCAAACGTGAGGGTCATAAATCAGAAAATCAATTCCACAACCAACTGATAGAGAATCAAAATTACCATTAGGTCAGTACAAAATATGTCTCTAAGGATTTTGTCCGTAAGAAAAAAAAAATTTTCCACGGTGTGTCAAGACTTCCATTGACGAGGACTTGGACCCGGCACATCCGCCAATTTTCTACCCAACTTGGAACGTTATATATTGCAAAGAGACATGTAGACCCATGCAAATATTTTAAAGAGTTTTCAAGAGATAAAGTTTAAATCTTTTTTGTGTGTGTAAATTGTCCACTTTAATGAAGAACATCGCAGGATCATCTGATTAACAAAGTATGTGGATCCTATTTTGTAAAATTTGGTTGGTTTATTCTTAAAGATGGACTAATTCAGCCAGCCAATATTGGAGTTTCAAACCGTTCATTAGCATATCTAGCGATCAAAACATGCATCCAAGGGGAGTTGCATTGATTAATCTATTGGAAAACAATTGATAGATTTCTTGTATTTTTCAAATATACTGTATCTATTACAGATCTATAATTTTTGACGCATGTTTTACCTATCATTAGGACAGTGATATAAATCAAGTGATGTAAATCAAATCATGCAGGATGATTTCCAGCAATCTATTAATGAAATTTTTTTCTATAAAAAAAAATTCAACCAGCCATTAATTAAGTGGTCCATGCCATTAATTTTGATACCAATTGATAAAGGAAAGCATCACTCTACAGACTTTCCATGAAGACTTTCAGTCATACTCATTTTATCTGTAATTTTCTACTATTAATGTAGGTGATATTTTATCTAAGCTTACCTTATAGATGATCAATACCAAATCAATTTCCTTGATAAATAAATCAAGTCGCTAGCGATAAAGACTTTCAGTCGTACTTGTTTTATCTACAATTTTCTACAAACATTTATTATTGTAGCTGATGCTTTATCTGAGCTTACTTCATACATGACCAATACCAATGCAGTATCCTTGATAAACAAATCAAGTTGTTAGTCATAAAGACTTTCAGTTCTACTTATTTTATCTACAATTTTCTACAAATATTTATTACTGTAGCTGACGCTTTATCTAAGCTTACTGTCTACATGACCAATACCAAGGCAATGTCCTTGATACATAAATCAAAGAGTTAGTCATGGTGAATTGTCGCTCATGATTCATGAAAAGAGTTGGCTGTGATAGAAATGGTTGTCTTATCGTAAAATAAATAAATAAAAATTACCTTACAACACAAAACTAAATACTATCTATGAACCACAAGAATAGCAATTGAATCAATTTCCTTGAGTGATTCTTAGATTGCTTATCCCAATAAACTCGAGATTATTTCTTTCCAAATAACTGTATTATGCTGGACAGTATGATATGTTAAATTTTGAAAAAGCTGCCTTTCCCATCTTCAACGTCGTCTACTTGGAATTACTGCACACTTGTCTGGTACTAGAATATGAGGATAGTGATGTGACCACAATTAAGTAAGTTGGTGGCCTCAACATAATAAAGATGGATCACATTATATTATTATGGGAGTTGTGGGGCATATCCCATACTGTTATACTGTCATAGTAACATGCATGATGGTTGTGGACATCAATCGTCAACTTGCGCGTTTTTGGATCATTGAATTGTGTAGTATAGACTATAGAGTAGATATTCAAGCAAGTAGTTATGCGTACTCTCTTCTTGTCCTACCCAGCTCTCTTCCTTGTCCTGCTTCCAAGGAAGTTCCAACTGCTTAAGGGATTTAGATTCTATGTAATCCTATGTAGTAGTGACCGCAAAGTATAGTTAGTGTAGACTGACGAGTTAGATTGAAACTAATAAGATAGATTGAATGTATGATAAAATTTAGTATGTTTTCACATATTATTGTCATATTAGCTACATATTTTGGTACAAGATTTTGCATTATTTCGTGTATTAACTGGTAATTTTAGATAATGATGGATATCTGTCTAATCCAGACAGACATTTTGGCATCGTTAGGGGGTCAGTGCATTTTCTACGTCACAATCGCTAAGGTTTCTAGCTAATTACTATAGTACTATTCCTGCGGAGCATTTCTATAGTACTATTCCACTAATTACTTTTCTTTTCATCAGCCAAATTCGATTAGATCAGATGCTTACTCGAAGTTTAATAGTAGGAATAAAAACTTTCACAATGTTAGATATTCTAAATAGCACAGAACAGAGTTTTCTGGTAATCAATAAAATGAGGTGATTTCGTCCAACAAAAAAAAAATTTTACAATGACAAGAATTCCTTTTTTTTTTTTTTTTGGGATTTGACTGCGTGTCACTTGTGCTAATACATTGGAGTTATACCATGCAGCTAGCATAATGATTTATCATTTTGTTTGAGGGGACAAATGCATTTTTATTAGGCAAATATTATAATGAAATAAAGTGTGCAACTCTCATCTTTTCAGTAAATACATGTTGCAGATGTCAGAATTCAGATATTAAAAAATTAACTACTCGTGTTTATTGTTTTTCACACAAAAGTTCATAAAACATAAATTTTCAAAGTGTAAAACTAATTTTTACAACTAAACATAACTTGAATTATTTATAAACACATACAATGTGTCCCGATCAGTAGTTAATATGAATAACAAAAAATAGGTTAGGATTGATTTTCTGTGGTGACGTAGGTATCCAAATCAAATTAAAATCCAAATAAAAATGAATTAATATTTACATTTGTATATCACCAAGGATTTTGCCCACAAGCACGCAAGGATTTTCCATACCGTCTTTCCCCTCCACCACATTAACAAATTTTTTTCTACCAAGACTTCAAGTCGTCGTCCTTTTATCACCTTTGTATGGTTCCATCCTACTTCCTACAAACACAGAACATTGAAGTGATGCTTTTTGTAAGTGTATAAATAAGGCCACCTGGCCATCTGAACTTCCCATATCAAATAAACCAACAATACCAAAGAAATCCAATGGAGCATCATCTTCTTTGTGCTTCTTCATCTTTACTGTTACTCTTCTTATTCAGTTCTATTCCTGTAACCAGCCAATTCACTTTTGGCAGCAGCAAACAAGCTCATAATTATGCGAATGTCTCATGTATTGAGAATGAACGACAAGCTCTTCTTCAATTCAAGCATGGGTTGATAGATGAATCAAATCGTCTGTCTTCTTGGATTGGAGAAGGATGTTGCTCATGGGAAGGCATTAGTTGCCGCAGAACCACTGGTAGTGTTTTGAAACTTGATCTACGCAATACGGTGCCACTCTATTCTTATGATGTTGGTTATCACTGCACAAATTGCTTAGGAGGCCAATTGAGTCCATCTTTGGTCAATTTGACCAATTTGCGATACTTGGATTTGAGTGTGAATAATTTTTCAACATTCCAAGTTCCCGCATTCTTGGGATTGTTGAAAAACTTGAGATACCTCAATCTCTCAAGCGCAGGATTTCGTGGTGAAATTCCCCACCATTTAGGAAACCTCTCGCATTTACGGTATTTGGATCTTGGAGATTCAAGTTCCTCCCCAGCAAGTAATTGGTTGAGCACTAAGGATCTCGGGTGGGTTGCTGGGCTTTCTTCTCTAGAAGGCCTAGTCCTGTCCAGGGTGAGCCTTACAGCCGCTCAAGATGGGTTACAGTCAGTTAACATGCTTCCTTCACTAACAACACTAGACTTGAATGGGTGTGGTCTTTTCATCCATCCTCATCTTTCACATGTCAATTTCACATCTCTTGCTTCCCTTGACCTCGGTGAAAATAATTTCAGCAACTACACGGCCCCTCCTTGGCTCTGTAATCTTACTGGCCTCCATGATCTTCGTCTTGGTCATAATAATTTTCTGATCCAATTCATGGTCTGTTTGATCAAATGATCTCTCTAGTTCATCTCGATCTATCTTCAAACCGCTTTGATGCTTCAACGTTGAAATCACTTTGTAATGTAAGCAGTCTTACTTATTTGGATCTGAGGGATAATAATGTGCAAGGGTCAATACCAAGTGAAATAGGCCAACTTATAAATCTTACTTATTTGGATATGAGGTTTAATAATTTGCAAGGGTCAATACCAAGTGAAATAAGCCAACTTATAAATCTTACTTATTTGGATCTGAGGGATAATAATGTGCAAGGGTCAATACCAAGTGAAATAGGCCAGCTTTCAAAATTAACAAACCTATCATTGTCTGGTAACAGCTTAAATGGTACCATACCGACCAATCTTTGGCAACTGACGAAGCTACAAGATTTTGACATTGGTTACAATTCATTAACTGGTGTCCTATCTGAAGACCATTTTTCGAAACTCCGAGAGCTAAAGTCACTGGACCTATCTGGAAGCTCACTTGCTCTGAACGTGAGCTCCTCGTGGGTTCCCCCTTTTCAACTCCGACGAATTCGGATGGGATCCATCATTGTGGGACCCAGGTTTCCAGCTTGGCTTCGGACTCAGAAGGAGGTTGAGGTGTTACACATGCGGAACGCGAGCATTTCAGATGCCATACCCAGCTGGTTTCGAGTGCTTTGTCATAATATTACGTCAGTAGATCTCTCCAGCAACAGCCTAACTGGAAATCCTTTGGAGTTCAAATTTAATGGATCTCTCCAGCAACACAATTTTCTTACTGGACATATTCCGCAGCTTGAAGTTGGTCAAACGGTTGTACCTGCGCTGTCGTCTCTCTTACTAAATGATAACCGTTTTACAGGTACTATCCCTGAAGACTTGTGCAAGTCGGAATATTTGTCAGAATTGGATCTATCCAACAATCTTCTGTCCGGAAGAGTTCCTCTGTGTCTAGGAAACTTGCGATACCTGGATACCCTAAACTTGGCAAATAACAGTCTATCCGGTCAAATTCCGAGTTCACTGGGTAACTTGTGGCGACTTGATGCTCTGCATTTGAATGGAAACAAATTCGTTGGGAAGCTCCCTACCTCAATGCAGCATCTGAGAAATTTGCAAACTCTTGATCTCGGTGACAATGGATTGAAGGATATTATACCAGCTTGGATTGGGGAAAGGTTATCAAATTTAAGGTTTCTAAGATTTCAGTCAAATAACTTCCACGGACCTATTTCCGATACACTCTGCCAACTCTCATATCTTCAAGTTCTGAACTTAGCACATAATAACTTGAGTGGATTTATTCCTCACTGCTTTAACAACATTAGTGCCATGGTATCCTCACTGCTACATGGAGATGGTGGCGTTGATTCACAAGAAAGCCTTGAAGACATTAAGGGAGGAAGAGAAGTTGAGTATGACGTATGGAGCCTTTTGCTTGTTAGATCCGTAAGCCTCTCAGCAAATAATTTAGTTGGCGAGATCCCTGATGAGATAATGGAGCTGGTTCAATTGCAATTTTTTAATCTTTCACAAAATCACTTGACTGGAAGGATCCCCAAGAAGATTGGCAACTTGAAGCAACTTGAGGCGCTTGATCTATCAATGAATGCCTTCGGTGCAATCCCTGAAACCTTATCTGATTTGTACTCGTTGAGCTTCCTGAATTTGTCACACAATACACTTTCAGGGCCAATACCATCAGGAAATCAGCTTCAAACCTTGACCGATCCATCCATCTATGAAGGAAACAGTGGACTCTGTGGCAAACCGCTCCCAAACAACTGCTGGGAACACAAATTGCCTGCCAAAAATGGGCCTATTGATGATGATGAAGGCCACAGCGAATCTGATTGGTCTTGGTTTTATGCTGGAATAGGACCGGGTTTTGCTGCCGGGCTGTCAGGAGTTTTGGGAATCCTTCTCTTCAAGAAGTCATGGCGCTATGCATATTTCAAGTTTATAGAAAGTGCCTGTGACAAAATCTGGGTAAAGACTACTCGCCTGAGGAGGAATTTCCGTTGAGTAAGTACTTATAAAAGCACTTAATACTCTGTTTTACATTTTGCTCTTTGAAAAATTTCACAGTTTTGCAGGCCTTCCTTCATCTAACTTATTCTTTTTACTTTTATATGTTGATTGCAGAGGATTAATTAGAACTTAACATTGATAATTTGCAAAATTATTGTGATTTGTAATTTGTTTTTCCAAATATTTCTAAATATTTGTGTTATGCATCCCAACTTGCCCAATTCTATCCAATAAGAAAATGATAGAGCTTAATAAGTTTTTTTTTCTTCCAAACAAAGAATAACGTTGCAATTGTAACGTAAAGTAGTAGACTAACATCAAATCAATAGCTTTCGAAGGAATTTTTTCCCCAATGAACTATTATGTGATTGGAAACCAAATATTTCCTTTCCTTACCTTTTGAAAATTTTGATCCAAAAATTAGATAGCAAAACCTTTCTCTCTTTCTACTAGCAATTGTTTCAACTCTCTCAAAAGTTTTGAAATCTAATAATTCTCTTATATTATTCACATTTTCGTATGTTTCATTAAAATCGATATTACAAGAATCTCATTGATTTTTTTATTTATGACCGATTATAAAGATAATTATTTTACTGTTAGCATTTGAACGGAATAAATATTCGATGTTGAACAATTTAGATTGTTTATTTGAACGGAATAAATTTTTATTCTAGATTGAACCAGTGATTATTCTAGATGAATAAATTTTTATATTCATGTAACGCTGATAAATATGTTGACTTTTCATATATATATTTTTTTTTTGGTTGGCTATAAAAGAAATTGGCACTTTGCTGGAGAAAATTTACTAATATTAGTACTTTGTTATCTTCCAATCTGATAGGCCCACAATCATTCGAGTGCTCGCAGCTGCTGTTGTTTGGCTCTCAGAATGATTTGAGAAGTAGACCTCCTTTTATAGACCTCCTTTTATATGCTATGAATTGTATGTCAATAAAAGTTATAATAGTTTGCCTAAAAAATTTTATTATTTTGGTTTGCCTGACAAGAGACTTCCATAAACTAAACAAAATTATGCAGAATAATTAAAACACATGCAATTTGTAATAAGATGATATCGCTGTTGGCTTTGCAATTACTGCTTCTGTGTCGAAGCTTTTTGTTCGGTGAGTAAATTCCTTAGAAATGCTGAATTCTTGATGGTTTGGTTAATAATGGAAAATAGTAAGGTAAGCAAAATGATTTCCAGAAAAATAGTTCTTATATTTTTTATTATCGATTTGTCAAGGAAAATATGTAGCAATATAGAAATCAATCTTGAATTCACTTTATTTGTTTTCATTTCTCGAATTTCACAATTCAGTAGAACATAATTTGACTCCCATTCTTTAAGCAAAATTGTCTTCACAATTTCAATGCCATCTTCAACCCACTTGCCTTTGATGCTCATAAACACATTTAAAAAAAGAAAGGAGTTGCCCAATATCTTGTATAAAAATTAAACAGCTGAATTGCAAAGTTTAGGACCCTATTTACCTCAAAATTTACTGTGAACAATTCTCAATTGCTTTGATTTTCCTAAAATACGCTTTTCTATCTACAAAAGCAAAGAAGAAAAAAAATCAACCGTCAACTTCTTTAAAACTTCCCATCGCAAACAAACTACGCTGTTGCGCCATTGTAACATTGTTTGATCAAACATAGTAACTAGAGATTTTCTTACTTTATTTTATTTTTATTGTATTTTTTAATTTTAATATAAGTAGAAAGTCTAGAATTCAGGACCTCTTATTTGTACTCCGTTCCCTCTTATCATCCAATCCATCATTCCCCCCTCTAGCAACTAGAGATTGTAAAATTGTTTGATAAATGTAATTACTCTTAAATTATGTTACTAATTATGTGCAATTTAATATTAGAGGTTTTGCAAGTATTTTCAAGAGTTTTTTTTTTTGCCAAATAGTTTTAATTTGTGTTAAAAAATTTGTCATTATTTGTTATTCCAATTTTGTCCTTGCATGACGAAGTATTATATTGCCATCTCATACTCCAAACCGTCCATGTTGACATAATTGCTACTTCTAAGTTCTGTACTTATACAGCACTACTATATATATCCAAGTCTTCCTGCTAACTTCAATTAAAAAAATCCCATTATTCTATAATTAATTCTTTTGCTCTAACTAGTTTGTTATTTTATATCTTTTTCATTTTTTACTTTTTCCTAAAATACACGTGTACATAGAGTGTGCCTCACCTAGTGATCCTAATAATTACACGAACTAGTATGAATTAGACAAAATTTGCTTCTTGTGAGGCCCGTTATCCAACATTTACATGAGTTGCCATTTTATTTATTTATTTATTTATCGATAGTAATTAATAAAAGAGAAGGACGAAATCATTACCTTAGTAGTTTTGACATAGAGGAGGATTATGTCGAGCCTTGTTTAGGTTGGGCCAATCGACTCATTACGGGGAAATGGAGCCGAAAATTCATGGTCCTGGAATTCCAGAAAATATTTCAAATCTCTAGTTGGCGGTTTAGCTGCAAATCATCTAAAGTCAATTGCTGCCATCCCCCAATGAGCAATGACTTCAAACCCAATTGAGGATTTTTTTTTTTTTTTTGGTCTATGTACAATTGGGAGGTAAAAGGTAACTTTATTCGAGTTCACCCATAAAAAGCGATTTTAGGACATTGATATTTTGGTTTTCACTTTAACATCACAACTTAAGAAGATTGATGTTTCTGCAAATTCTTCTGACAAACAATACCCATTATTTCTATTTGTTACTAGCATACAAGTTCCTTAGAAATTAGAAAACATTAATGATTCTACTCTAGAATATTGATTTTGTCTTTCAATTGTGACCTTTTGCATTGAATTTCCAATTATCAGGATAAATACGAACAACACAATTAAAGTAGAGGGAGACTATTGGAAAAATGAGAAGTTCGAGGGATAAACGAACTCTAGCCAAGGAAATAACTCCAGGAGTGGTTCAAATGATTGATTATCGATACAATAATTATTTCAATTATTCGCTAATAAACATAAACGACCAACTTTTCCTTAGTGTCTCAATAGTTAACGTACGCCCGTTAACTACTTTTTCAATCAAAAAATAACTCTAAATACGCCCAGAGGATTAATTTTTTGATTACATTAAAAACAAAAAAGCCCTATTCTAATTAACAAACACACTACCAAGGTTTATTTAATTTAGATCGTATGTCTCCCTAACATGATTCCAATCACATTAGTTATCACTAATTTAAGATAATTAAATAATTACAGATTTAACTATCCTAATTGACAATAGTTCGTTGGGTTGAATTAAATATCAGGTGCCTTGGATATTCAAACAACTAACAACCATGAGAAATTAAATCAGAAAGCATACAAATATTGACGAATAAAATAAATTGATAAAAACAATTAGATCTCACAGATATTGATGAATCAAACCCTTTGTTATTCCTTAACTAGAAAAAGAGAATTTAGTTGCACATCATCACGATTGAACAATACGAATTGATTGAAGTGTTTTCCATAACCATCTAATAATGTCCAAAACGTAAGAAAAAGAAAAAACGATGTAGGCCGCTAAAGCTTTCTGCCTTTTTTCCGTGAGTGCCAGTCACAAGACCCCTTAACCATTTTTAGCACCCCCAATTCGGTTTCAACTTGGCTAACCGAAAAATAGAATTCTAATTGAAAAAGGAAACTTCAAAAATAATCCTAATTGTTCCCTAAATAAAAACATCTAAGAAAAATGGCAATTTCTTAGTCTTTGCCTGACTCCCTAGGGAAATTCCATCTTGACTTTGCAAAGTTGCGCTTGATGACCAATTTCAAGAAAATTGTCCGTTTTTAGCCCTTTTCGCTCCAATGCCTTATAATTAACACAAAACAAAAAATATAAATAGAATCTGATAATTAAAACAATATTTGACAAGAATAAAGGGGAAATTAATCATAAATTTAATATTAGATTTCAACCTATCACCATCCCTCCCCCTTCTAGCAACCAGAGATTGTATCACTGTTTGATAAATATAATTACTCTAAAATTATGTTACTAATTATGCGCAATTTAATATCAGAGGTTTTGCAAGTATTTTCAAGAGTTTTTTGCCAAATAGTTGTAATTTGTGTTAAAAAATTCTATCACTATTTGTTATTCGCATTTTCTACTTGCGTGATGAAGTATTATATTGCCATCTCATACTCCATACCATCCATGTTGACAAAACTGCTACATCTAAGTTCTGTACTTATCCACTATTATTATATATATCCAAGTCTTCCGGCTAACTTCAATTAAAAAAATCCCAATACTCTATAATTAATTCTTTTGCTCTAACTAGTTTGTTATTTTATTCTTTTTCATTATTTACTTTTTCCTAAATTATATGCACACATAGAGTGTGTGTCTCACCCAGTGATTCTGTAATAATTACATAAACTAGTATGAATTAGACAAATTTTCTACTTGTGACTTGTGAGGCCCGTTATCCAACATTTACATGGATTACCATTTTATCTATTTATCTACAGTAATTGAAAAAAAAAAGAAGGACAAAATGATTACCTGAGTAGTTTTGACGCAGAGCTTAGGGCCCGTGAAGTTGACTATTGTACAGTGGGATTATGTAGAGCCATGTTCAGGTTGGGCCAAGTGACAGAAATGGAGCCGAATAGGCCTGGAATATTTTCCGCATCATTTGTTGGTGGTTTATCTGCAAATATGTAAAGTCAATTGCTGCCATTCCCTAATGAGCAATGACTTCCACCCAAGAAGCCCTTGCTAGGGATTAGGTTGAAGAATCATACAATTGCTGTTCCCCGCAAATTAAAGTTTAAGAAAACAATTTGATCAAACCTTATATTAGTCATATCATTGTTTTGTTTGGTATTTACTTGGAACACCACAACTTCAGGACATTGATGTTTCTGCAAATTCTTTTGACAAACAATACCCATTATTTCTATTTGTTACTAGCTTACAAGTTCCTTAGGAAAACTGCAATGTTGGTCTCTCAGATTTTTAAATAGGCTAACATATATATAATGCCAGATTTCTACTCTAGAATGTTGATTTTGTCTTTCAATTGTCACCTTTTGCACTGAATTTCCAGTTATAAGGATATATGAGGATAAATACGAACAACACAATTAAAGTAGAGGGACACTACCGGAAAAATGAGAAGTTCGAGTGGAAATATTAAAACAATATTAAAAAAATAGAGTGAGTGAATAAAAAGGGGGAAATTTATTGAAACTTCTTCTAACATTTCTGAAAATTTCACCTTGAGGTTGTTTAATCATAATTTACCCCTTGAGGTTCTTTTGCATCTCAAGTAGATTGCTTTTACTATGTTGTCATTAGGTAAATACTTAATCGTTTACGTGCGCCCAAAAAAAAAAAAAAAACGTTTACTTGCATGGCTGACCAGGAAAAACAAAATAGCTATAAATTATAATCCACTAAACAAAAATCTTGCATTTATATAAATAAATAAATTTATTGATGCATATTAGTCGCTGTAATTCTTCAATTATCCAACCCCAAGAATTAATACGAATAAGGAGAAGGAGGGTACAAGGCCAGAGGTACCGAAACCTTTTTGATGAAATTCAATTTGGTAACCTCATCCGTAGTGGAAGGAATTGTTGAAGAACGGGAAAACAAAAAAAAAAAAAGAAGAAGAAGAAGAAGAGGTCGTATTTAAAAATGAAAAAAAAAATTTACACCGACAATGTACAAAAACTTAATTCATTATTTGCCAAGTTCTTTTTTTTTGGTATCCAAATTATTTGATTTGTCAACAATTATACAGAATTGATGAAAATTTGAAACTGTCAGGTCTAAACATGTCTTCTCAAACCCCAAAACATTTGTTATTCCCATTTGACAAATTTTCAACTGGTTTGCTGATTTTCTATCAAACATTTTACATTAATTTAAATTGCAAAAAAAGAGGATGGAAGTTCTGTGGCAGCGTAAATTAGTAAATCTAGAATATGTCTCCAATGTCGTGAAACTAATAAAATAAACTACTAAAATAGCGATTGAAATATTAGAAAAAGAAGTAGAAGAGAGAGAATAGAGAACCATTTCATTATTATTTCAACTAATCACAAGTTCTTCTTGTTCCCGTTACAAAGAGAGGTTAGGATATCTCTATGTATAGATAATACAATACTAAAGATACATGAATCCTATTAAACATTTGTACATGAATTTAGTACTTCAAATACATCAATTGAATAATTCCAAAAATGAACTGAAAGGATTCATCCAATGTACCAATGAATTAATATGAATAAGGAGAAGGAGGGTTTAAGGCCAGAGGTATTGAAACCTTTTTGATGATATTTAATTTGGTAACCCAATCCGTGGTGGAAGGAATTGTTGATGAACTTGAAAACAAAAAAATAATAATAATAAGAAGGAGAGACATATTTAAAAATGAAAACAAATGGGAAGCAAGTAAAGATCGCGCTTTTTTTTTTCAAGAGACCAGTTGAAATTTTGGTCACACCCTTTAGCACTGCTGGATTTGATGGTGGAAGAAACTAAAATTATTAATAAAAACTACTTTGTGTTTGAGAAAAAGGAAAAGGACTAAATGAGAAAAAATATGAGATGGGTGAATAAAGATACTTTACATAAGTTGTAATTTTTTTATGCACTGCCTGTATAAACATAAGTTATATTGTATATATGCTACATAATTTAATTTTAAATTTGAAATTCAGTTTTTTCAAAAGTAGCATACATCTACAACTGCTAGTGTAAAAAATATTTACACTAATAGTGTACAAAAGCTTAATTCATTATTTGCCAAGCTCTTTTTTTTTTTGGTATCCAAATTATTTGATTTGTCGTCAATTATATAGAATTGATAAAAATTTGAAACTGTTAGGTCTAAATATGTCTTCAAGGAAACTTTAAAGATGAAAATGGTTCAAACCCCAAAATATTTATTATTACCATTTGACAAATTTTCAATTGGTTTGGTGATTTTCTATCAAACATTTTGTATTAATTTAAATTGCAAAAAAGAGGGTGGAAATTCTGTGGTAGCATAAATCAGTAAATCAACCAACTGATAGGGAATGAACATTTCCATTAATTGAATCTAGAATATGTCTCCAAGGATTTTTTTTCCACAACGTATGGGGACTTTCATTGACTACCTAACTTATTATTAAATCCTTATACTATATAAGATTAAGTTTTGGTCAAAGAGTAGGTTGAATTTCAACCGCATAGGTGGGGGTTTTCTGAAAATGTGAAATATTGTGTATTAGTTTAAAAGCTTTAGGTACAAGTTAAGAAAGCATGTATTAGGGTATGTTTACTGAAATGGCCCCACTTCAATACATTTAAAGTTGTCATTGATGAGCCATCTGGGTATTGATGGAATGTTTAATTAGTGTGCAACCATTTTTGCATTTTGTATAACCCATATATGCTTGTGTGTTGGTGTAATTACCGGAATATCCCTTAATTACCAATAATTTCCCTTTTCAGCCACAAATAACCGTTTGAGATGTTGCTTTGTCTGAAGCGTTTGAATGGCAATCGGATTTAGGAAATGAGTCAACGATTTCTCTATCAATGGTAGGAACCCATTTCTCTATCATTTATAATCTGCATTTATGAGCCACAAACGTTGGTTAGGTTATCCCCCCTTCAGTTTCAGGATTTAAGTTTTCCCTTTTTGCTTGTCTACAATGATTTGCCTCATCGTTTTCTCTTCCATCCGAGATCAACTCTAAAATTACCTATTATTTCGTCATTAATTACACCCAATTCAATTGCTCAACCGTTGGTATGTTAATTAGGGGTGGCAATCGGATCCGTTTCGAGTTGCCGGGTCGGGTTGAGACCCCGGGTATAACAGAAAACCCGCTGACCTGAACCTAACCCACCAACCCGAAATGGGTCAGAATACCTTACACGAATCCGAAAATTTCGGATTGGCGGGTTGGCGGCTCGACCCGAAATGACTCGAAACTTAATTTTTATTTATTAATTTATCACTGTAATTTCTAATAAAATCAATTTTGTACAAGACTAATTACATAATCAAGTAATAAAAATTTAAATAAATAATCCCAAATCAAATCTAAAATAAATTAAAACACTGTAAAAGTGTTTTATCCCAAACCAAATATAAAATAAATTAAAACAGTATAAAAGTAAAAAATAATATAATACATTATTTGTCCAAATATAATAATTTCAATTTCACATAAGTTAAATAAATTCATTTAGGACTAAATGATTAATGCCTTTGGAAAAAAAGAATAACTTAGTTTAGTTAGATAAAATAATTTTTATGTTTATTAAATTGTTTTTAATTCATAAAACTGGTTATCGGGTCATATCAGATCACTCACGGGTTGACCCGAATTCGACCTATTTTCTTTTCGGGTCCATCAGGTTCGACCTGATTCTGACCCGAACCCACGAAACCTCAACACAAATCCATTAATTTTATGTTAGATTTGTGTCATGTTTTCAGGTCGTGTCGGAAATTGCCACCCCTAATGTTAATGCCTAAACGGTTGATTATCAGTTTCTCCCTATTCGCATTTTAGGATTGGGATAATTCTACCTAGCTTCATGCTAATCAGCACAGAATGCTCTTCAGTCCCAGCTACTCCTGGTGGTTCAGCGTGAGATTAGATTTCCCCCCAATTTTTCAGTTCCTCCCTTAATTTTGTCGGTGTGTTCTTAGTACTTACAATTAACGACTCTTATCGCGTTGCCTAACCCCAATTGGTCTGGGTTGGTTATAATTTTATAGGTTTGCAGCAATAGCAAGTAAGAGCTCTCGGTAGAGATTTTGGAATAAGGTTAGCTTTCTGTGTTGCTCTGCCTTTCTGCATTATCAACGACCTTCAATTTGATACAGTTTTATTGTAACGCTGTGTGAATTGATTGATTATATCGTTTATCTTTTCATACTAAGTTTTATTTCTTCTCACAATGTACTATTGTTTGTTCAATAAAAAAATCTCCTTCCCCACAAGGACCAAACACCCGCGCGATGCGCGGGCACTCCCCCCTAGTATATTAACAAAAATCGTTCAAGACAGTTAACCTGACAACGATCCCTGTCCCAAGTTGTCGATGGACTGGTTCATACTGATAATTGTGATGAAAAACGAAATATATACATCACTCTCGAGAGCAAGCTATCAACTTTCCATGAAAACTTTTATGTAGTTGTCTTTATCAGCAATTTCTACTAGCATTTAAATGACCCACCGATCTGAGCTAACTTTATCAAATATCCGGTACCAAAAAAATCCAATGGTGCATCTTCTTGGTATTTATATTCGTGTTTACTGCCACTGTTCTTATTCAGGTTTTATTCAAGTCTCTAGCCAATTCTCATTTGGCAGTAGTAATCAATCTTATCATTATTTAGATCTTTATTGGTATATTGTACATGAAAAAATGTTAAAATTTATTAGCAAAGTCATAAATTTTGTTTGAAAAAGTAGCAAGTTCTGTACAAAACATAGCAAGTTTTTTTTTTTTTGAAAAATAGAAAGGTTTTATTAATAATATAGTAAAATTTACTAAAAAATGGTAAGATTTGTTAATGAAGTCATAAGTTTTTCTTGAAGTTTACTATTAAAAATGCTAAGTTTTGGGAAAAAATGGTAATTTTTGCTGAAAAATCTAGTAAGATTTGATATTTAAATAGCAAGTTACATTAAATAATAAAAGCTATTTGTTTTGTGCGAAAACTATTAGTTATACCAAGTTTACTGTCACAATTTTATCCCTAGTGAAACCTATATGTGGCATCCTATTAGCCACTCATTTATTATTAGGATGATTTCACTCATTTATAATTATGTATCCATCAAAACAACATGTGTGCACTTAACTTCCATGAATTAGATGAATTGCACTTAACTTCCAATTGGAGACTTTTCATTTAATTGCAGACATGAACAGATCATATAATTTGGTTGAGACTCCTACAATAAGTGAAAGTATTGGAACACCAAACCTACTACTCTAACCCCTTTGAAACGCTATATGTGGACGTCTTGATCTTGGAGGCTATGCATTTAGGAATTTTTCTTTTTGTTTTTCTTGGTTTGATATTTGCATTCTAGTTTGTTGGTCCTTTTTTTTTTAGCAAACCTTCATCTTCTTTATAATTTAAAAGCAGCTAAAATGTTTTACTTATGAAAAACTTTATAATGCCGCATTAATGTCAAAGAATGTCTACCTTGGAGAAAGAATTATAGATTAGCTCAAAAAAAGATTGAAAAAGGAGTTCTATTCTTACAAAAAAAAGGAGAAACTAATAGAAGTCTTCCAGTGCTGTTTGTCGCACTATGTATAATTCACCTTAGGTATAAATGCTTTTTGAGTGCTCAAACCTCTTATTCAACATTATAAACTTTTGAAAGATCAAATTTTGATAATGAACAATTACATAAAAAAATTTAAAATCTATACAAAACTTTTTTGATAAATGTGCAGTTTTTTTTTTTGGTAACTATCCAACATGGAATGCAGACTACTGTCCTGCGTGCTTTAGATTTTGTTGTTCTCATCTCGTGGAAACCTTATTTACTTGCTTCTTTAACATAAACGTATCAAATTTAGGATATGTGACAAATTTTCAACAGGTTTGGTGATTTTAAGTCAAACATTTATAAATTAATTTAGATTGCAAACGTGAGGGTCTGACAGGTGCCGAACCTGTGCAATAATAATAAATAAATCCTAACTACCACCTGAAACAGTCAGTAATCAATTCGAGTACTGGAGCAGGGACTCTAGGTGTGCAATGGGTTACTTGATTCACCCTGTTCCCGAAGAGTTTGCTTAATCCGATATACCTGAATTAATTATTTAACTAAATTCCCTAACTAGTAGACAGTGGTAAGCAGGGTCGTCTCCTCAGGGACTGGAGAGATATCATGTTTCTTTTCAAATCAGGATTAATGGGGGGTTTTGGTATCAAATGCCAACTAAATAAATTAAATGCAGAAAATTATTAATTAGAAGAAATAACTAAGAGAAACTCTAGCCAAGGGTGCACTTCAGAAATGGTTCATGCACTGATCATTGATGCAAAAATAATTTCAACATTTATTAATAGATTGGTTATAGTTGTCTCGCATGCGCTAAACAACCAACCCTTCCTTAATTTATCGATAGCTAAGGTACGACCGTTAGCTATTTCTCTAACCCAAAAATAACCCTAGGTACGACCGTAGGATTTAATTCCTAGATTGCATTAGTAATTAGAAAGGCCCAATCCTAACTAACAAACACGCTACGAGGGTTCATTCAAGCCAGATCAGATATTCCCCTGACACAAATCCAATTATGCCAGCTGCTACTGGAATAGAGATAACGAACAATTACGGATTCAATTACCCCTATATAGCAAAATAACCTATATAAACAATTAATTATTGCGCACTAATCAATCATACATTAGGCTATAACAATTAGAGATAGGAAATATATGAATACCAATAAATGGAGGAAACAGTTAAAATAAATTCGATCTCACAGTAATTGCTGAACTAAATCGTCAGTAGTCCCCTTGACTAGAATTAGGGGTTTAGTTCCCCATTAGTGAACAGGCCGCGCGTACAGGGTTGGAAGAAACCATCGATTCCTTAATCACAGCAAACGCAAGAAATTAGCTCTCGTTCAATCCCTCTCAATTTAATTTGGTCAAAGCCAAAATGGAAGGCAATGTCCAGAAGTCCACAACTGCGGCCTTCTTTGCTTTCTTTCTTATTGCAAGTGGTCAACAATGGTGGCCCATATTGGTCCCTCACAAAACAAACGTACGAGAGAAAGGTTTCAATTGCTTCTTATTGTTCTTCCAATTTCGGTCAAACAGCCATGGAAGAGTAGTGCTAGCAAAAGACACACGACGGCCCAGGTTTTTTCAATTCGGTTTTTGCTTATGAAAAGTTCACCAGAATCATGCCGTCAACCATAGATGGAAAAAACGAATACAAAAGTCCAGAGAGGAAGCTTTTTCTCCCCAAAGCTGCCGCCTCTCCAAGCAAAACGTAAGAAAAAGGAATAATAACCTAAGCCTCCCTACGGAAGTCTAAATACTTCCCTCTGTTTTTGTGTCCGATATTTTCAGGAAGGAATTTCTTCCCACAATTAAAAACAAGACTTCCTCCAATAGAAAATAAAATTAAAATAAAATCTATTACAATTAGATTTCTTCTTCTCTCAAGCGGGCCCCACGTACGATGAATCTTCTAACAGTTGAATTTAAACGCTTTTCGGCACCCATTCCTGCAATTAGCACCCAAAACAGAATATTAGTAAAATCCACCCAATTAACGAAAATATTCAGTCAATTAATTATGCAATAACGCCCAAAATACCCACTAAAATGCAACCTATCAGGGTCGTAAATCAGAAAATCAATTCTACAACCAACTGATAGAGAATCAAAATTTCCATTAAGTCAGTACAAAATATGGCTCTAAGAAAATAAAAATTTTCCACGGTGGGTCACGACTTCCATTGACGAGTGGACTTAGACCCAGCACATCCGCCAATTTTCTACCCAACTTGGAATGTTATATACTGCCTGCCAAGATCTTGAACATTCTTTATTTAGGATTTCTTTGCTTCTTATAATTATAGATGCGCATTTGAAATTCTTGATCTATTTATTCTCCTTTTAGCTTCAACCTTTTTATAGTTTAAAAGCCACCAAAATGTTTTGCTTATTAAAATGTTCATCAAGTCCGAAAAAAAGAATGAAAGTTTATCAAATCTCATGTAATGCATTATATAAGGTTTTCACCGGAGAAAGACATATAGATCCATGCATCTATTGCAAAGAGTTTTCATGTCATAAAGTTTAAATCTTTTTTTACGTGTGTAAATCGTCCACTTTAACGAAGAACATCGCTGGATCATTTGCTTAGCAAAGTATGTGGATCCTACTTTATAAATTTTGGTTGGTTTAATCTTGGAGATGGACTAATTCAACCAGCCATTAATTAAGTGGTCCATGCCATTAATTTTGATACCAATTGATAAAAGAAAACATCACTCTACAGCCAAATGTTCTAGTGTTTCATCATCTACATCACAGAAAACACAAGTAGAAGGAAGATACAGCAATTCCCCAATTTCTCAGCCTTGCTTTAGTATTTAATCGATGTCCGACCACTAGCCACAAAATAAATGCATATCCTGGGATAAAACCTTTCCCCCACACTAATGTATACCACTGTATCCTGTTTCCAGATTCAATAAACTGTGTAAATGCATATTTAATATTAAGCTCACCAGTTAAACTTTCGGGAAAAATCCACTTTTGACCTTTAAACTTTGAGCTAAGGACACATTTTGTTACCAAACTTTTAGACTCACCACATTTAATACATAAATTAATTATTTTGGACCACATTTAGTTCAAAAAAGGTAAAATATTCAATTTGAATGGAGAAGGTTGACGTGGCTGTTGATTTTAATTGAAAAATTGTTTTTACTGAACGGCCACGTGCAAAACACATGACTTTCTCCATCCAAGTTATGCAATTTACTGTTTTTGAACTAAATGTAGCAAAAAATAATTAATTCATATACTAAATGTGGTGCGTCTAAAAGTTTGGGGACGAAATGTGTCCCTAACTCAAATTTTAGGAACGAAAAGTGGATTTTTCCCTAAAGGTTTCAGTCCAGCTTACATGATCATCCCTATGTAAATTTTGTAACAAGGAGACAGCAGTTGATTAACACTGTTCCTTGATCTCCTGTGAACATCTTCTCCCAGAGGGCCGCTTCCATCTATCCCAATCAATGAATTCCGCCACCTTTGAATCCTTGGTTAACCTTAAATTATGCAGCAAATGTTCAGAAAATTTGAGATGCAAACGCTCCAACGGGTGCCAAATATCATACCAAAAAAAGGTATTCTGACCATTTCCAATCTCACTTGCAGAAAAGGATAAATGATAGTTCTCAATTGCAACACTTTTCTTCATATCCATGAACAATCCTTCAACACTCCATATCCACTATTATTGGACACTTTATTTTTTAAAGTATGAAATCTATCCCACTTTAGTTCTTAGATTTTAATATTGGATACTACTTTAATCTATAAAATATGAAATTCATCCTACTTTAATCCTTAAACTATGAGCATGCTTGCCTACAATTCTATTAAATTTTAAATTTAAACATCATTTGTCTACTATCCTATTAGTTTTGACAATTTTGCAGGATAACCTCTTTTCCCTATATTATCCCTTCTTTGGAGAGTAATATGCATATTACATTCATATTCAACTTTTGAATTTTGGAGAGTAAGATTGGAAAGAAAAGTATAAAAATCACAATCAAAACACTATTTTTTAAAAGTTAAATTCCCGAAATGTGACAAAAAAATTGAAGCTAAGGAAGTATTAGTATGACCATAATAAATTAGCTTATTCTAGCTTTTTCCGTTTTGTTACGCAAAGCGTCATTGTTTGATTGAGAAGCTTAAAGCTGTCAATAGGACCAAAAAAACTCTTTGGCCAACTAACGCTGGTTCCATAAAGAACACAGCATCATCTGTTAAGCTGGCTAACTTTGGAAATTTGGCGATAGTTTGATCCGGTGCCGGAAGTGGATCCCTGTCCGGATCCACATCGGCGAAAAATACGAGTGACTTTATTTAGTTTTAAGGCCTTTTCTGATGTTGCCTTTCCTTTCCTTTTTTCTTTTTCTTTTCCTCCATTGTTTTACACACTTTCTGTGTATACAAACGCTTAAATAAGAATTATTGTAATGTCTTATTATCAAGACAACAAGTGCCACAATTATCCAAAATGTATACAACTTTTGGCGCCTAATTGATTGTGGAATTCTGACTGTCACCCTGCTCTTAATCTAAATTCAATATATTTGGTACCTCTAATTAGGGAAAATGGCCAATTTAGTCCCTAAACTTTTATTTTTTGTCGATTTAGTCCCTATATATTATTTGTAGCCAATTTAATCCTTAAACTTATATTTCTGTTCCAATCAAGGAACTCAGCGGCAGCGCCACCGCATAATTTCCATCATGCTCCTAATCGAGAAACCCAAAAGGGGTATTTTAGGGACTTCAATGAGCCCAATGTCTCAGCAGCAACGCAAGCTTTCAACACATGTATACGTGAACCTATCCGACTAAATTCCAATCCAATGCATTAGTATTTCAATTTTGTGTGAATGCATTAGTGAATAAGAAAAACAGCTAAACAGGGAAAAAAAAGTACCAAAAGAAAAAAGAAACTAAAAGAAGAAGAAATGAAAATGTAATTCCAAAGGTAAATACAAGCTTTAATTAGTTCATCACGAAGAAATGACTTAAGGAGTTGAATAAATACACTAACGGGCCGCAATTTGGTATTCGCCTTGCATATGGAAAGTGAAATATAACCAATGTTTTAAAACTCAGACCGTTAATTGAACCAATGAGGTGTTCGGGTCAAGATTCAATCGGTCAGACCGGTTCAACCCTGGTTCAATGAATTTTTTAAAAAATAATTTATATAAATATATATGCATAAAATAAGACATGCATTGGACTAATTTAAGACTTTATATGATGAAACAATTAATACTTTCAAAGAAGTTGGATTTTCACAAATAAATTTTTTAAATGATAAGTTAAAACAAATAAATTTCATCTCAATCTTAATTGAATTTATCAAAAAAAAATGTTAAATAAAACTCAAAAATTTTGATATTTAGATATTGCAACTTAAGAAAAAAAGAAGTTTTGAATTTGGAGGAAGTCAAGAAAATAGAAAATAAAAATACAAACTTGATAAGAGGCAAAAAATAAGAAGAAAGTGAGTGAATGTAGCATTTAATAATTAGTTTTTAGGGTTAAGAAAAACATATTTTTTTCAAGTTAATAGAAAAAAATAAAAAAACCTACCGGTTCAACGGTTCAATCCGGTTTTTAAGTAGAATTAACCCAAAGCATGAACTGGACCTGAGCCAAGGCCGATTCGCGATCCGACCGGTCGAACCTAGTCCGGTCCAATTTTTAAAACACTGACTATAACTACATTTGTCTAGCACTGGAAAGCAAAGATCGGGAACCGGCCTTGGCTCCGGTCTGGATTTTAAAACACTGAGTAATATCGCATATTATATTTGTCCCGTATTTTGTAAGCTATGCTTCGAACAGCTACCTTAGAAATGCACAACGGTTAAACCTTAAGGAACCACCACTGCAGCTGCCTTATGGAGTTTTGAAGAATTCAAACACCAGAATATTCACTCAAGATTTGAATGATTCACTTATCTCCAGCAAAACTGTGAGTGATCGTTAAGAGAAACAGCTGTAGAAGCATCAGATGCATTTAGAAACTTTATTAGTATTTATTAATAATGTAATTTTTGTTATATTGTTGGATTGTAATCATTTATTTTACTCCCACCATTATGGGTTACTTGTAATTTTATAAGGAAAAAAAAGCTTAAAATATTTGACAAATATTCAATTGATTTGCTGATTTCTTGTAGGAAACTCCCATGTTAATTTAACTTCGAAAGAGAGGATCAAAATTTGTTTATCTAGCAAACATAAATCAGAAAATCAATTTTAAAACCATGCGGAGATTAAACCACAATATTCAGAAAAGCTCCAAAGTGGGAATCTTTTTCCTTAAAACCAAATTTGTTTAATAAACATTCCTCCGGCGTCAGAATTTCCGATGCTGAGTCACGACTCAGGACCAGACCCTCCCAGCAACGTCAAGAACACAAAGGATAGGCAATTATATTAAATTAGGAATTAACCCCTTGAGGTTGTTCAATCATAATTTACCCCTGTTCTTTTGCATCTTAAGTGCATTGCTTTTTCTATGTTGTCATTAGGTAAATTAGCCAGCTTGAACTTGGGATCACAGCGACTCTTTAACTTACCTCAAGAGCTGCCATCTGCGGTTAAAGCCATTGTAGCTCTAGATTCAATGTCGTTTCCCAACTTTAGGACACAAGTTGTAAGGGAATCATTCATGGGAAAGCACGGTGTTCATGGTGGTCACGAGAGCATCTACAGGAACTGCTAAAGTACAGAAGGTATCGTCTTACAAACATTCGAGAGGAATCGCGAATTATTTCGATGTATGAATCATTCTGTGAAGTGCCTCGCTTGGTGAGAGGTGATTTTGTTCTTGATCAATTGGGATTTTCGAACTTTCGTAGACTTAGAATGTAGCAAGTGCCATGTGATATTTTTCTTCAATTTGGGTTTGTTGGTAGGGAGTTTTCGTCCATTTTTAAGGGGAAACTCTGTCAAAATTTTCTTAAAAATAAATAAAATTTTCTAATAAAAATAATACATAATAGTTTACTTGCACCCGAAAAAAAAAATTTTACTTGCATGACTGACCTGGGAAACAAAAAAGCTATAAATTATAATCCACTAAACAAAAATCTTGCATTTACATAAATAAATAAATTTATTGATGCACATTATTGGTTGTAATTCTTCAATTATCCAAGCCCAAGAATTAATATGAATAAGGAGAAGGAGGGTATAAGGCCAGAGGCATCGAAACCATTATGATGAAATTTAATTTGGTAACCCAACCCGTAGTGGAAGGAATTGTTGAAGAACGTGATAATAATAATAATAATAATAAGAAGAGAGACATATTTAAAAATGAAAACAAATGGGAAGAAAGTAAAGATCGCGCTTTTTTTTTTCAAGATACCAGTTGAAATTTTGGTCACACCGTTTAGCGCTGCTGGATTTGATGGTGGAAGAAACTAAAATTATTAATAAAAATACTTTGTGTTCGAGAAAAAGGAAAAGGACTAAATGAGAAAAAATATGAGATGGGCGAATAAAGATACTTTACATAAGTTGTAATTTTTTTATGCACTGCCTGTGTATACATAAGTTATATTGGATATATGCTACATAATTTAATTTTAAATTTGAAATTCAGTTTTTTCAAAAGTAGCATACATCTAATACTGCTAGTGTAAAAAATATTTACACTAATAGTGTACAAAAACTTAATTCATTATTTGCCAAGCTCTTTTTTTTTTTGGTATCCAAATTATTTGATTTGTCGTCAATTATATAGAATTGATAAAAATTTGAAACTGTTAGGTCTAAATATGTCTTCAAGGAAACTTTAAAGATGAAAATGGTTCAAACCCCAAAATATTTATTATTCCCATTTGACAAATTTTCAATTGGTTTGGTGATTTTCTATCAAACATGTTGTATTAATTTAAATTGCAAAAAGGAAGGTGGAAATTCTGTGGTAGCGTAAATCAGTAAATCAACCAACTGATAGGGAATGAACGTTTCCATTAATTGAATCTAGAATATGTGTCTCCAAGGATTTTTTTTCCACAGCGTATGGGGACTTTCATTGACTACCTAACTTATTATTTAATATATTAACAAAAATCGTTCAAGACAGTTAACCTGACAACGATCCCTGTCCCAAGTCGTCGATGGACTGGTTCATACTGATAATTCTGATGAAAAATGAAATATATACATCAATCTCGAGAGCAAGCTATCAACTTTCCATGAAGACTTTTATGTAGTCGTCTTTATCAACAATTTCTACTAGCATTTAAATGACCCACCCATCTGAGCTAGCTTTATCAAATATCTGGCACCAAAAAACATCCAATGGTGCATCTTCTTGGTATTTATATTCGTGTTTACTACTACTGTTCTTATTCAGTTCTTATTCAAGTCTCCAGCGAATTCTCATTTGGCAGTAGTAATCAATCTTATCATTATTTAGATCTTTACTGGTATATTGTACATGAAAAAATGTTAAAATTTATTAGCAAAGTCATAAATTTTGTTTGAAAAAGTAGCAAATTTTGTAAAAAAAAAAAAAAGTGATGTTTTGTTCGAAAAATAGAAAGGTTTTGTTAATGATATAGTAACATTTACTAAAAAAGTGGTAAGATTTGTTAATGAAGTCATAAGTTTTTCTTGAGAAATCATATCTTTTATATAACAATATTGGTAATTTTTGCTAAAAAAATCTAGTAAGATTTGATATTTAAATAGCAAGGTACAATAAATAATAAAGGTTATTTGTTTTGTGCAAAAACTTACTATTAGTTATGCCAAATTTACTATGACAATTTTGTCCCTAATAAAACCTGTGATAGCAGGATAAAACCTATATGTCGCATCATATTAGCCACTCATTTATAAGTATGTATCCATCGAAACAGCGTCCATTTCTGCTTGTAAACTTTTCAAAGTCTTCATCAAAATGGTGTCCATTTATACTCGTAAACTTTTCAAAGTCTTGTGGTTAACTTCCATGAATTAGATGAATTGCATGATGCAATTGCAGAGAACCTTCACCCAATTGGAGACTTTTCCCTAACAACATATATACAATTGATACGTCATTGGAAATTTTTTCTGTCAACCAGACATGGATTGATACGTCATTGCCCAATTGGGTGGCTTGATGCTAGGAGTTGTTTTCCTTCTAAAATGACCCATATAATTGCCGACATAAACAGATCATAATTTGGTTGAGGCCCCTACAATAAGTGAAAGTATTGGACCACCAAACCTACTACTATTCTAACCCCTTTGAAACGCTATATGTGGACGTCTTGATCTTGGAGGCTATGCATTTAGGAATTTTTCTTTGCTTTTCTTGGTTTGATATTTGCATTCTAGGTTGTTGGTCTATTCTTTTTTTTTTTTTTTGGAGCATCATCTTCTTTATAATTTAAAAGCAACTAAAATGTTTTACTTATCAAAAACTTTATAATGCCACATTAATGTCAAAGAATGTCTTCCAATTAAGAAGACAAAAAAAAAAACTAATAGAGGTCATCCAATTAAGCTGTTTGTCGCACTATATGTGATTCACTTTAGGTATAAATGATTTTTGAGTGCTCTAACCTCTTATTCAACTATATAAACTTTTGAAAGATCAAATTTTGATAATGAACAAGTACATAAAAAAAATTCAAAATCTATACAAAACTTTTTTGATAAATGCGCACCTTTTTTAAATTAGGATATGTGACAAATTTTCAATAGGTTTGGTGATTTTAAGTCAAACATTTTTAAATTAATTTAGATTGCAAACGTGAGGGTCGTAAATCAGGAAATCAATTCCACAACCAATTGATAGAGAATCAAAATTTCCATTAAGTCAGTACAAAATATGGCTCTAAGGATTTTGTCCACAAGAAAATAAAAATTTTTCACGGTGGGTCACGACTTCCGTTGACGAGTGGATTTAGACCCAGCACATTTGCCAATTTTCTACCCAACTTGGAACGTTATATGCTGCCTGTCAAGATCTTGAACGTTCTTTATTTAGGATTTCTTTGCTTCTTATAATTATAGATGCGCATTTGAAATTCTTGATCTATTTATTCTCCTTTTAGCTTCAACCTTTTTATAGTTTAAAAGCCACCAAAATGTTTTGCTTATTAAAATGTTCATCAAGTCTAAAAAAAAGAATGAAAGTTTATCGAGTCTCATGTAATGCATTATATAAGGTTTTCGCTGGAGAAAGAGACGTGTAGATCCATGCATATATTGCAAAGAGTATTCATGACATGAAGTTTAAATCTTTTTTACGTGTGTAAATCGTCCACTTTAACGAAGAACATCGCTGGATCAGTTTGCTTAGCAAAGCATGTGGATCCTACTTTATAAATTTTGGTTGGTTTATTCTCGGAGATGGACTAATTCAACCAGCCATTAATTAAGTGGTCCATGCCATTAATTTTGATACCAATTGATAAAAGAAAACATCACTCTACAGACCACCTAGTAATACAATTATGTTGTTGAAGATAAGACTCTTGATGGCTTATCTACGTGGGATATAAAGGTCAAGTTTTAATTGATCCAATTAAATTCCCATTAAACGCGTTGGTTTTACTGGATTTTTCTTTGTTTAATTTTCACCACAAATAAATTTGAGATGCAGATTGGATGATAATATTAATATATCGTCAGCTTAAGTCAATTTTTGAAGCTAATTATGTATCCATCAAAGCGGTGTCCATTTATACCATCTGCTAGCGAACCACAAGAATAGCAATTGAATCAATCTGCTTGACTGATTCTTGGATATTGAATCAATTTCCTTGACTGACTCTTGGATTGCCTATTCCAACAAACTTGCAATTATTTCTTTTCAGATAATGGTCTTATGTAATATTAAATACCCAACTACTTTATATTGCTACTTAAGGGATTTAGTTTCTATTTAATCGCATGTAGTAGTGAATGCAAAGTACAGTTAGATTAAAAGTATGATAAATATTTTAACAGAGTGATAAATTTATTATGTTTTCACATGTTATTATTATATGGATTAATTTTCTGTATACTGATGACATATACACTTTCATCATTAAATGTATGACATATAAGGCGAATTTAAATTTGAAACTCAAATTTTGCATGCGTATCGTATATCTAACCGCAATAGTGTATATATCGTCAGTGTATATAAGGTTTACTCATATTATATTTTCTACATATTTCGTGTTGATATTTACATCTACGATAATGATGGAGGGCCAGGGAGGCATCATTTAGGGGTCAGTGCAAGACTTCCATGAAAACTTCAAGTCATCGTGCATTTTCTACGTCACAATCGCAAATGAAGCTATTGGCTGCTGTATCAGACAAGCCCATATATGTACCAAAAAAATATCCAATGGGGGCATTTCTTTAATTGGTACGACTCCACTAATGTTTCTAGCCAATTACTTTCTTTTCATCAGCCAAATTCGATTAGATCAGATGCTGACTCGAATTTTAATAAAAACTGAGCAATAGTAGGAATAAAAATTTTCACAATGTTAGATATTAATCATTTGTATAAATATTCTAAATACCATAAGACACAGTTCTCATGTATTAGGAGCTTATGCTTCTATGTATAGCTTTCTTTTCTGATGATCAATAAAATGAGGTGATTTTGCCCAACAAAAAAAAAAATTACAACAACAAGAATTCCTTTTTTTTTTTTTCCTGGGATTTGACTGTGTGTCAATTGTGCTACTACATTGGAGTTATACCATACAAAAGCATTTTTATTAGGGGAATATTATAATGGAATAAAGTGTGCCACTCTCATCTTTTCAGTAATTTGTTTTGGGGACCTGCTTATACATGTTGCCGATGTTAGAATTCAGATATTAAAAAATATTGTATTTTCGCTTTTTCCACTGGTAAATATTCCTAATCATCTAATTAAAATGGACACAAACTGAGAGAGGTGTGATTATAATCTAGAAACTAAACCATATAACATATAAGCGAAGTTATGAACTTGTTTGTTTGAGGGATAATTGCCACTTAGTCATGCATAGAGTTGTGACTAATATAACTGTCAATTCTTCCCAAAAAAAAAAAACTAATTCTGTCCCCCATGTCCAGATAGTTGTAATTGTCATAAAAGAAAATGGTCCAGTTCCTTATCTTATAGATTGCATAAACCATCAAGATCTGGATATTGCTTACCAAATAAATAAATAAATAAAAAGTCGAACGCTGAATTTTTTTTTATTTTTTTATTTTTGATGATACTATATCAAACAGTCTCTCATGTCCAACTATAAAACAAAGGGTGCAGTGGAGTTGTAGTGTTAAAATTTTTTGTCACCTTTTACATTACCATTTTCATTCTTACACTAAGGGATAAAATGGCATAACCATATTCAAAAAATTACTTTTTTTCGTTTTATGCGGAACTTGTAGTTGTATTGCTAATGCATACAATTAACGGTAACTAACAAAAATAACTGCTCGTGTATATTGTTTTTCACACAAAAGTTCACGAAACTTGAAATTTCAAAATTTAAAACTAATTTCCAGGAAACTAATTTTTACAACTAAATATAACTTGAATTATTTTCCATATAAAAATGAATTAATATTTTCCCCACAAGCACGCAAAATGATTTTCCCCACAAGCACGCAAAATGATTTTCCACGCTCTCTTTCTCCTCCACCGTGTCAGCAAATTTTTTCCACGAATTTGTCGTCATTTTATCACCTTTGTATAGTTCCATCCTACTTCCTACAAACACAAAACATTGAATTGATGCTTTTTGTAAGTGTATAAATAAGGCCACCCGGCCATCTGCGCTTCCCATATCAAATAAACCAATAATGCCAAAGAAATCCAATGAAGCATCATCTTCTTTGTACTTCTTCATCTTTACTACTACTCTTCTTATTCAGTTTTGTTCCTATCACCAACCAATTCCCATTTGGCAGCAGCAAACAAGCTCATAATTATGCGAATGTCTCGTGTATTGAGAATGAACGACAAGCTCTTCTTCTATTCAAGCATGGGTTGATAGATGAATCAAATCGTCTGTCTTCTTGGATTGGAGAAGGATGCTGTTCATGGGAAGGCATTAGTTGCCACAAAATCAGTGGTAGTGTTTTGAAGCTTGATCTACGCAATACGGTGCCATTTCATGAAGATGATGGTGATCACTGCACAAACTGCTTGGGAGGCCAATTAAGTCCATCTTTGGTCAATTTGACCAGTTTGCGATATTTGGACTTGAGCTCAAATAATTTTTCAGGAATCCAAGTTCCTGTATTCTTTGGATTGTTGAAAAACTTGAGATACCTCAATCTCTCAAGTGCAGGATTTGATGGTAAAATTCCCCACCATTTAGGAAACCTCTCGCATTTACGGTATTTAGATCTTGCGGGGAATGATGGGTTGAGGACTAAGGATCTCGGGTGGGTTGTTGGACTCTCTTCTCTAGAAGGCCTAGTCCTGTCCGGGGTGAACCTTGCAGCTGCTCAAGATGGGTTACAGTCAGTTAACATGTTTCCTTTACTAACAACACTAGACTTGAATGATTGTGGTCTTTTCATTCATCCTCATCTTTCGCAGGTCAATTTCACGTCTCTTGCTTTCCTTGATCTCGATTCTAATGATTTCAACAACTACACGGTCCCTCCTTGGCTCCGTAATCTTACTGGCCTCCATGATCTTTTTCTTGGTGATAATAATCTTTCTGATCCAATTCATGGCCTGTTTGACCAAATGACCTCTCTAGTTCATTTTGATCTATATTCAAACCGCTTTGATGCTTCAACATTGAAATCGCTTTGTAATGCAAGCAGTCTTACTTATTTGGATCTGAGTAAGAATAATGTGCAAGGGCCAATACCAAATGAAATAGGCCAACTTGTAAATCTTGCTTATTTGGATCTGAAGGAGAATAATGTGCAAGGGTCCATACCAAGTGAAATAGGCCAACTTATAAATCTTGCTTATTTGGATCTGAGCGTGAACAATGTGCAAGGGTCAATACCAAGTGAAATAGGGCAGCTTCAAAAACTAACTAATCTATTATTGCCCCATAACAGCTTAAATGGTACCATACCGACCAATCTTGGGCAGCTGACGAAGCTACAAGCATTTGACGTTGGTTACAATTCATTAACCGGGGTCCTATCTGAAGACCATTTTGCGAAACTCCGAGAGCTGAAGTCACTGGACCTAACCGGAAACTCACTCACTCTGAACGTGAGCTCCTCGTGGGTGCCTCCTTTTCAACTCCAACAAATTGGGATGGGATCCGTCAATGTGGGACCCAGGTTTCCAGCTTGGCTTCGCACGCAGAATGAGGTTGAGTGGTTAGACCTGCGGAACGCGAGCATCTCAGATGCCATACCCAGCTGGTTTCGAGTGCTTTGTGATGATATTATGATGTTAGATCTCTCCAGCAACAGCCTAACTGGAAATCCTTTGGAGTTCAAACAATTGAAGCATAGACCAAGTCGTTATGCTGAGAGAGAGATATTTCTAAACTCCAACAAATTGACTGGATCTCTCAAATCATTTCCGTTGGATATTTCAGGTTTAGATCTTTCACACAATTTTCTTACTGGACATATTCCGCAGCTTGAAGTTGGTCAAACGGTTGTACCTGCGCTGTCGTCTGTCTCACTGAATGATAACCGTTTCACGGGTACTATCCCTGAAGACTTGTGCAAGTTGGAAAATTTATATTTTGTGGATCTATCCAACAATCTTCTGTACGGAAGAGTCCCTCTGTGTCTAGGAAACTTGCAATACCTGACGGGCCTAAACTTGGCAAATAACAATCTATCCGGTCAAATTCCGAGTTCACTGGGTAAGTTGGGGTCACTTACTATGCTGCATTTGAATGGAAATAAATTCATTGGGAAGCTCCCTGCCTCAATGCAGAATCTGAGCAATTTGCTAATTCTTGATCTCGGTGACAATGGACTGAAGGATACTATACCTGCTTGGATTGGGGAAAAGTTATCAAAGTTAACGTTTCTACGATTTCAGTCAAATAACTTCCATGGACCCATTTCCGATACACTCTGCCAACTCTCACTTCTTCAAGTGCTGAACTTAGCACATAATAACTTGAGTGGATTTATTCCTCACTGTTTTAACAACATTAGTGCCATGGTATCGGGCTCTAATAGATATTATGGCATTGGTGCAGGAGAAAGCCTTCAAGACATTAAGGAAGGAAGAGAATTTGATTACCCATTATCGAACCTTCTGCTTCTTAACTCCATAAGCCTTTCAGCAAATAATTTAGTTGGCGAGATCCCTAATGAGATAATGGAACTCGCTCAAGTGCAATTTTTGAATCTTTCACAGAATCATTTGACTGGAAGGATCCCAGAGAAGATCAGCAACTTGAAGCAACTTGAGGCGCTTGATCTATCAATGAATGAACTCTTCGGTGCAATCCCTGAAAGCTTATCTGATTTGAGCTCATTGTGCTTCCTGAATTTGTCACACAATAAACTTTCAGGGCCATTACCATCAGGAAATCAACTTCAAACCTTGTGGACTGATCCATCCATCTATGAAGGAAACAGTGGACTCTGTGGCAAACCGCTCCCAAACAACTGCTGGGAACACAAATTGCCTACCAAAAATGGGCCTATTGATGAGGATGAAGGCCACAACGAATCTGATTGGTCTTGGTTTTATGCTGGAATAGGACCGGGTTTTGCTGTCGGGCTCTTGGCAGTTCTGGGAATCCTTCTCTTCAAGAAGTCATGGCGCTATGCATACTTCAAGTTTATAGAAAGTGCCTATGACAAAATCTGGGTAAAGACTACTCGCCTCAGGAGGAATTTCCGTTGAGTAAGTTCCTATAAAAGCACTTATACTCTGTTTCTCACATCTAAAAGCGCACTTAACTCTTTTTACTTTTATACGCCTATTGTGATTTGTAACTTGTTTTTCCAAATATTTCTAAAGATTTGTTTTATGCATCCCAACTTGACCAATTCTATCCAATAAGAAAATGAATGCCTATCTAGTATTTTTTTTTTCCAAACAAAGAAGCTTAATAAATTATATTAATAAAAGAATAACGTAGCAATTGTAACGTAAAGTAGTTGATGCCTGTGACCAATTAACTAAATCAAGATGATTCTAACATCAAATCAATATCTTTAGAAGGAATTTTTCCCAATAAACTATCGTGTGATTGGAAACCAAATATTTCCTTTCCTTACCTTTTGAAAATTTTAGTCCCAAAACCTTTCTCTCTTTCTACTAGCAATTGTTTCAACTCTCTCAAAAGTTTGAATTGTAATAATTCTCTTATATTATTCATGCCTACATTACATTCTCTTATGTTTCATTAAAGTCGATATTACAAGAATCTCATCGATTTTTTTTTTATTTACGACCGATTATGAAGATAATTATTTTACTATTAGCATTTGAATGGAATAAATATTCTATGTCGAACAATTTAGATTGTTTATCTTGTTCACCGATCTAATTTTTGGTCAATGGTTTTATGCTTTAGAAGAATTCTGTAGGAGTTTATGCTAATAGTTGATGTAGTTATTTAACTTCTAATTGGTTTTCAATCTAGCTTTTCTCTGAAAAAATTTTACAAACTACTAATTGATGTTTTTAGGTACTTTTGAACCATTGATTATTCTAGATGAATAAATTTTTATATTCATGAACTGCTGATATATATTTTGCCCTTGAATTTGGCACTTTGCTAGAGAAAATTTAGTAATATTGGTACTTTGTTATTTTCCAGTCTGCTAGGCCCACAATCATTCAAGTGCTTGCTGCTGCTGTTGTGGCCCTCAGAATGAGCAATTTCTTCTAGGTGATTTGTGAAGCAGTAGTAGTTTCACTGTTTTTTTTGTATGGTTATATTTTGAGTACTAGCTGTTTCTCAGTTTTTTTTTTTTGGCATCTGCTGATGTAATATGAAAAATTAGACGTCCTTTTATTTGCTATGAATTGTATGTCAATAAAACATATGCTTGACTCCATGTATACTTATAATAAGGTACTTGCCATGATATCGCTGTTGGCTTTGCAGCTTCTCATACAACAAAGTTGGTCTGAGCTACCAAAAACTTTGTAGCCATAGAGTAAAAAATCGTTGTCTTTAATAATTAAATACGAAAAAATATCTTAGCCAAAATCGTCACGATATCCATGTCGCAAAAGGTATTAGATGACAATTTTCCATAATCGTAGTCAAAAGTTCAATTATTACCTATGTTTCCCATTTTCGTAGCCCAAAAGATTATCTTTTATGACGAAATTGTATGTTGGCAAAGATATTTATTTTCATAGCAAATAATGCATTTTCATAGCAAAAAAAAAACCTTAGATTTGCCTTTTGCTCCACCGATTTTCCAACAAAAATCTTATTTTTAACTACAAATTTTTCATAGCCAAATTACTTTGATATTGCTACAATTTTTTTGTAGCCAATTACGATAATGATAGGTTGCAATTTTATCATTTATTTTATTATTAATTTTCTCTATTACCTGACCTGATGTGAATTAATTATTAGATTCTACTCACTTTTCGTAATTTATATTTATTTGAGGGAGTAGAACAAAAATATCACAATCAGGGCCAATTTGACAATTATCAAGAAAGAGTTCAAGTAACAGGCATCTAGGGACATTTTTGGAATATCAAACCACAACCCTTCTTGGTAATTGGCCCGAAGACAGCATTAAAAAGAGGAGGCCGAAGTCTTCTTTTTTGGCTCTCGAATCTTCTTCCTCTCCGGAGGGGGAGCCGCCGCACAGCACAGAGAGAGCTTTAGACTTTTCTTCATTCTTTTAGTCCTGAGTAATAGATTGTATCTTCTTGGTACGTAGGACTACTTAGCTTAGTTCCTTTGACTTTTCTTCTTCATATATTAGTGGGGCTCTTGGTAGTTTGTTCCCTCACATGTCAGAGCCTTTTGAAGAATTGAATCGTACACTGTAGTTTCTCGTTTTTCTTTCATTCATTCAGCCAAATTGAATTCGCACAAGCAAGGACAAAGGACGCAGTTGCCGTTTCGATTTTGTGTGGATTTTGTTCATTAATTATGAACTAATCTTTCCTCTCTAGCCAAGGGACAACGGATGCTTTGAGTCGCCTAAACCAATGTTTTAAAAACCGGACCGTTAATCGAACCGGTGAAGTGAAAGGGTCGAGGTTCAACCGGTCGGACCGGTTCAACCTCGGTTCAATGAATTTTTTTAAAAATAATTTATATAAATATATATGTGCACAAAATAAGACATGTAATGGATAATTTAATACTTTATATGATGAAAAGTTTACTATTTTTGAATAACTTGGATTTTTAAAAATAAATTTTTTAAATTATAAGTTAAAACAAATAAATTTCATCTCAATTTCAATTATATCTACCAAAAAAATCTTAAATATAATCCAAAAATATCACAATATTTGAAATTATACAAAATTCACGTCTATGAGAATTTAGACATTGTGAACTTAAATTTTAATTTACATTTTGGAATTTAAATTTACAATTTAAAAAAGGAAGTTTGGAGTTCGAAGAAAATCAAGAGAATTGAAAATAGAAATGCAAATTTGATAAGAAACAAAAAATGAGATAAAAGTGAGTGGTTGTGATATTAAATAAATTGGGTTAAAGAAAAATAATTCTTTTTTAACTTTTTTAAATTTAATGGACAAAAACAAAATTAAAATATGGAAGAAAACATCAATAAATAAAAAATAAAGAGGTTTGATTAAAAAAATGAGTGGCAAAAGAAAAGATGATAGAGAGAGAGTGTGTGTGTGTGTGTGTGTTGAAGATTAAAAAGAAAGAGTCATGAAAGGATGATATTTTATAAAAAAAAATGGAACAAAAGAAATATGAGTGTTTGTTTTATATAAATAAGTTATCAAAAAAAACTAATAAGATGTGATAGTGCAACGGTTACTACATTGGTCTTCTATTACAAAGGTCTTGAGTTCGAATCTTGATAACTACATTTTGCAAAAAAAAAAAAAAGGAAAACTCAAAAACCGGAAATAACCGGTTCACATCCGGTTCAGCGGTTTCGCGGTCCGACCGGTTTTTGACCGGTTTCTTGACAAAGTCAAACCTGGCATTGAACCGGACCGGAGCCATGGCCGGTTCGCGGTTCAACCGGTCGAACCGGCCGGTCCGGTCCGGTTTTCAAAACACTGGCCTAAACTTGTGAGATCGATTTAATTTTATCTTTTCTTTTTATTTATTGGTATTCGCATATTCCCTGGTTGCAGTGCTTATGGTTGTTTAATTAATTGATTGTCTTGGATCCGGATAATTAGTTAATTTAATAATCTACTGTCAATTAAGGTGTTAAATCCGTAATTGTTTAATTGCCTCAAAATAGTGACAACTGGCATAATTAGACTTGTGTCAGGGGAATACGCGGCCTAATCTAAAATAACCCTGGTAGTGCGTTATTTGATTAGAATAGGGCTCCTCTAATACGTAAGGCAATTGGGGAATTAAATTCTATGGGCGTACCTAGGATTATTTCTCAATTAGAGCAGTGATTAACGGGCGTACCTTAATCATCGACACAGTAAGGAGGGGTTGACTGTCATCGCTTGTTTGGTAGTTATAACCTATTTATTGATAAATAATTGGAATTGCCTTTGCTTATCGATGATCAATTAGGTGCACCATTGCTGAAGTTATTTCTTGGCTAGATCCTTAATTATCACTCATTTGATTTCAGTATTTTGTTATTTAATTTTTAGTAGTTTCTTAGATTTTAGTTGAATTTCTTTGATTGTCACCCTGAGATAAAAACACCCCCTTTGTTACTGTGAACTTGAAAAGAAACAGTTACTCCCAGTCCCTGTGGATTCGACCCTGCTTACCACTATCTACAAAAATTACCTTTAGTTTGAGCAGATTTTATTATTGCACAGGCTTCGACAACCTATCAGATAACATTTTGCTACACAAATATTTGGTATTTTTGAGGTTGTTTTTGTTTGGGTATTATTGTAAAATTGTAGTTGAAAATTTTGTTTTTCAAAAAATCACCAATCCAAACAGAGCAATTTCCAGAAGAAGTAGTATTTATATTTTGGATTATGCATTTGTCTAAGTAAATTAGTGGCAATACAGAAAATCAATCTTGAATTGACATCTTTAATTTCACAATTCATTAAGTATGATCAATTGATGTGTTAGTAGCTAGAATTTATTAATTTAATTCCTAATCTTTAATCAAAACTGTCTTCACAATTTCTATGCCAATCAAAATTAATTGTCTTGTTTATATTTTCATAACGCAGAAACAAAAGATTATGTGTCCATCAAAATGGTGTCCATTTATACACGTAAACTTTTCAAAGTCTTGTGGTTAACTTCCATGAATTAGATGAATTGCATGATGCAATTGCAGAGAACCTTCACCCAATTGGAGACTTTTCCCTAACTACATATATACAATTGATACGTCATTGGGAAATTTTTCTGTCAACCAGACATGGATTGACTTTTTGGATAGAATTTTGAATTTAATGTCATTGCCCAATAGGGTGACTTGATGCTAGGAGTTGTTTTCCTTCTAAAATGACCCATATAATTGCCGACATGAACAGATCATATAATTTGGTTGAGGCCCCGGCAATAAGTGAAAGTATTGGACCACCAAACCTACTATTCTAACCCCTTTGAAACGCTATATGTATTGTAGGGGTGGCAATGGGGCGGGGATGGGGCGTGGGATCCTTCCCCCGTCCCCCGCCCCGTTGTCAAATAACTCTCCCCGTCCCCCACCCCATCCCCCGCCTCTTGTCCCCCACCCCCCGGCCCACCCTCGCCCCGTTTCCCCCGCGGTCCCCCATGAGGAAAGCAAAATAAGATTATTCCACCGAGTAAATGAGGGAAAAGAACGAAGAAAACATAGCAAAATTTGGCAGTGAAATACCTTTGAGCCTTTTCTCGTTTGAGGAAGTAAAGAATTAACGGAAAATCTGAGAAAGAGCGGCAAGAGATAAGAAACAATATCCCACTACACCACAGCCCACAGGAATAATGATGTAAGAAAGACTATAATGTATCCTCGCGCAATAGAAGTCGACAGAAAATCAGTGCTTTCCGCAGAAATGCTCTTCTAACTTGCTATTAGACCAGAAATTCAGTTCACTTGTGTGTTTTTTATGTATATGTATATGTATGTATATTTTTTTTATGCGGGGGACGGGGCAGGGGATGGGGCGGGTGTATGTTGCCCCATCCCCCGCCCCGTTTTAAGGCGGGGGTAAATATTTTGCCCCCGCCCCGCCCCGCCCTATTTCTATCCCCGCGGGGCGGGCACCCGTGAGCACCCGCCCCCATTGCCATCCCTAATGTATTGGACGTCTTGATCTTGAAGGCTATGCATTTAGGAATTTTTCTTTGTTTTTCTTGGTTTGATATTTGCATTCTAGGTTGTTGGTCTATTCTTTTCTTTTTTTTGTGCTTCATCTTCTTTATAATTTAAAAGCAACTAAAATGTTTTACTTATGATTTATAATGCCACATGAATGTCAAAGAATGTCTTCCTTGGAGAAAGAACATGTCTTTCAAGACAAACTAACAAGGTCATCCAATTAAACTGTTTGTTGCATTATATATAATTCACTTTAGGTATAAATACTTTTTGAATGCTCAAACCTCTTATTCAACATTATAAACTTTTGAAAGATCAAATTTTGATAATGAACAAGTACATAAAAAAATTCAAAATCTATACAAAACTTTTTTGATAAATGTGCACCGTTTTTTTTGTAACTATCCAAAATGCAATGCAGAATACTGTCCTTCGTGCTTTAGATTTTGTTGTTCTCATCTCATGGAAACCTTATTGACTTGCTTCTTTAATGTGAACCTATCAAATTTAGGATGTGTGACAAAATTTCAATAGCTTTGGTGATTTTAAGTCAAACATTTGTAAATTAATTTAGATTGCAAACGTGAGGGTCATAAATTAGAAAATCAATTCCACAACCAACTGATAGAGAATCAAAATTACCATTAGGTCATTACAAAATATGTCTCTAAGGATTTTGTCCGTAAGAAAATAAAAATTTTCCACGGTGGGTCACGACTTCTATTGACGAGGACTTGGACCCGGCACATCCGCCAATTTTCTACCCAACTTGGAACGTTATATATTGCAAAGAGACATGTAGACCCATGCAAATATTGCAAAGAGTTTTCAAGAGATAAAGTTTAAATCACCAGAGAAAGAGACATAGATCCATACAAATGCTGGAAAGAGTTTTCATTAGATAAAGTTCAAATCTTTTTTGTGTGTAAATTGTCCACTTTAATGAAGAACATCGCAGGATCATCTGATTAACAAAGTATGTGGATCCTATTTTGTAAAATTTGGTTGGTTTATTCTTAAAGATGGACTAATTCAGCCAGCCAATATTGGAGTTTCAAACCGTTGATTAGCATATCTAGCGATTAAAACATGCATCCAAGGGGAGTTGCATTGATTAATCTATTGGAAAACAATTGATAGATTTCTTGTATTTTTCAAATATACTGTATCTATTGCAGATCTATAATTTTTGATGCATGTTTTACCTGTCATTAGGATAGTGATATAAATCAAGTGATGTAAATCAAATCATGCAGGATGATTTCCAGCAATCTATCAATGAAATTTTTTTCTATAAAAAAAAAAAAAAATTCAACCAGCCATTAATTAAGTGGTCCATGCCATTAATTTTGATACCAATTGGTAAAGGAAAGCATCACTCTACAGACTTTCCATGAAGACTTTCAGTCATACTCATTTTATCTGTAATTTTCTACTATTAATGTAGGTGATATTTTATCTAAGCTTACTTTATAGGTGACCAATACCAAAGCAGTATCCTTGATAAATAAATCAAGTTGTTAGTCATAAAGACTTTCAGTTCTCCTTAGTTTATCTACAATTTTCTACAAATATTTATTACTGTAGCTGACGCTTTATCTAAGCTTACGTTTATAGATGACCAATACATAAATCAAATAGTTAGTCGCTCATGATTCATGAAAAGAGTTGGCTGTGACAGAAATGCTGGTCTTATTGTAAAATAAATAAATAAAAATTACCTTACAACACAAAACTAAATACTATCTATGAACCACAAGAATAGGAATTGAATCAATTTCCTTGAGTGATTCTTAGATTGCTTATCCCAATAAACTCGAGATTATTTCTTTCCAAATAATGTAATATTAAATATCCAACTACATTCTACAGCTGCTTAAGGGATTTAGATTCTATGTAATCCTATGTAGTAGTGACCGCATAGTTAGTGTAGACTGACGAGTTAGATGGAAACTAAAAAGATAGATTGAGTGTATGATAAAATTTAGTATGTTTTCACATATTATTGTCATGTTATCTACATATTTTGTTCTAATATTTACATCTACGGTACAAGATTTTGCATTATTTCGTGTATCAACTGGTAATTTTAGATAATGATGGATATCTGTCTAAGCGTTTAGGGGGTCAGTGCATTTTCTACGTCACAATCGCTAAGGTTTCTAGCTAATTACTATAGTACTATTCCTGTGGAGCATTTCTATAGTACTATTCCACTAATATTTCTAGCCAATTACTTTTCTTTTCATCAGCCAAATTCGATTAGATCTGATGCTTACTCGAAGTTTAATAAGAACTGAACAATAGTAGGAATAAAAACTTTCACAATGTTAGATATTAATCATTTGTTAGATATTCTAAATAGCACAGAACACAGTTTTCTGATAATCAATAAAATGAGGTGATTTTGCCCAACAAAAAAAAAAATTTACAATGACAAGAATTTCTTTTTTTTTTTTTTGGGATTTGACTGCGTGTCAGTTGTGCTACTACATTCGAGTTATACCATACGGCTAGCATAATGATTTATCATTTTGTTTGAGGGGACAAATGCATTTTTATTAGGCGAATATTATAATGAAATAAAGTGTGCAACTCTCATCTTTTCAGTAAATTTTTTTGGGGACCTGCTTATACATGTTGCAGATGTCAGAATTCAGCTATTAAAAAATATGGTATATTCGCTTTTTTCCATTTGTAAACATTCCTAATCATCTAATTAAAATGGACACAAACTGAGAAAGGTGTGATTACAATCATGTCATGTAACATATAAACGAAGTTATGAACTTGTTTGTTTAAGGAATAATTGCCATTTAGTCATGCGTACAGTTGTGACTAATATAACTATCAATTCTTCCCAAAAAAACTAATTCTGTCCCCCATGTCTATATAGTTGTAATTGTCATAAAAGAAAATGGTTAAGTTCCTTATCTTATAGATTGCAAACCATTATCAGCTTTGTATGGTTCCATCCTACTTCCTACAAACACAGAACATTGAAGTGATGCTTTTTGTAAGTGTATAAATAAGGCCACCTGGCCATCTGAACTTCCCATATCAAATAAACCAATAATAGCAAAGAAATCCAATGGAGCATCATCTTCTTTGTGCTTCTTCATCTTTACTACTACTCTTCTTATTCAGTTCTATTCCTGTAACCAGCCAATTCACTTTTGGAAGCAGTAAACAAGCTCATAATTATGCGAATGTCTCGTGTATTGAGAATGAACGACAAGCTCTTCTTCAATTCAAGCATGGGTTGATAGATGAATCAAATCGTCTGTCTTCTTGGATTAGAGAAGGATGTTATTCATGGGAAGGCATTAGTTGCCACAAAACCACTGGTAGTGTTTTGAAACTTGATCTACGCAGTACGGTGCCATTTTATGATGATGGTGTTTATCGTTGCACAAACTGCTTGGGAGGCCATTTAAGTCCATCTTTGGTCAATTTGACCAATTTGCGGTACTTGGACCTGAGCTTGAATAGTTTTTCAGGAATCCAAGTTCCCGCATTCCTTGGATTGTTGAAAAACTTGAGATACCTCAATCTCTCAAGTGCAGGATTTGATGGTAAAATTCCCTACCATTTAGGAAACCTCTCGCATTTACGGTATTTGGATCTTGGGTAGAATGGGTTGAGGACTAAGGATCTCGGATGGGTTGCTGGGCTCTCTTCTCTAGAAGGCCTAGTCCTATCCAGTGTGAACCTTACAGCCGCTCGAGATGGGTTACAGTCCATTAACATGCTTCCTTCACTAACAACACTAGACTTGGATAGTTGTGGTCTTTTCATCCATCCTCATCTTTCACATGTCAATTTCACATCTCTTGCTTCCCTTGACCTTAGTGAAAATAATTTCAGCAACTACACGGCCCCTCCTTGGCTCTGTAATCTTACTGGCCTCCATGATCTTCGTCTTGGTCATAATAATCTTTCTAATCCAATTCATGGTCTGTTTGATGAAATGATCTCTCTAGTTCATCTCGATCTATCTTCAAACCGCTTTGATGCTTCAATGTTGAAATCACTTTGTAATGCAAGCAGTCTTACTTATTTGGATCTAAGTCGTAATCACTTGCAAGGGTCAATATCAAGTGAAATAGGCCAACTTATAAATCTTACTTATTTGGATCTGACTGACAATAATTTGCAAGGGTCAATACCAAGTGAAATAGGCCAGCTTTCAAAATTAACAAACCTATCATTGTCTGGCAACAGCTTAAATGGTACCATACCGACCAATCTTTGGCAACTGACGGAGCTACAAGATTTTAAAGTTGGTGACAATTCATTAACTGGTGTCCTATCTGAAGACCATTTTGCGAAACTCCGAGAGCTGAAGTCACTGGGCCTAACAGGAAGCTCACTCGCTCTGAACGTGAGCTCCTCATGGGTTCCTCCTTTTCAACTCCATGAAATTCGGATGGGATCCATCATTGTGGGACCCAGGTTCCCAGCTTGGCTTCGGACGCAGAAGGAGCTTGAGGAGTTAGACATGTCGAACGCGAGCATTTCAGGTGCCATACCCAACTGGTTTCGAGTGCTTTGTTATAATATTACGTCATTAGATCTCTCCAGCAACAGCCTAACAGGAAATCCTTTGGAGTTCAAATCGTTGCCGTTGGATATTTCATCTTTAGATCTTTCACACAATTTTCTTACTGGACATATTCCGCAGCTTCAACATGCGCTGTCGTCTCTCGCACTAAATGATAACCGTTTCACAGGTATGGACAAATTTAAATATTCGACAAATAGTCAAATAGTTTCCGTTGATATTTCATTTTTGGATCTTTCACACAATTTTCTTACTAGACAATTTTCACAAATTCCGCTGTGGTCTCTCTTTCTGAATGATAACCGTTTCACAGGTACTATCCCTGAAGACTTGTGCAAGTTGGAAAATTTAACTGATCTAGATCTATCCAACAATCTTCTGTCCGGAAGAGTTCCTCTGTGTCTAGGAAACTTGCGAGAGCTGTGGGTCCTAAACTTGGCAAATAACAGTCTATCCGGTCAAATCCCAAGTTCACTGGGTAACTTGCGGCGACTTGATGCTCTGCATTTGAATGGAAACAAATTGGTTGGGAAGCTCCCTACCTCAATGCAGCATCTGAGAAATTTGCAAACTCTTGATCTCGGTGACAATGGACTGAAGGATATTATACCAGCCTGGATTGGGGAAAGGTTATCAAATTTATGGTTTCTAAGATTTCAGTCAAATAACTTCCACGGACCTATTTCCGATACACTCTGCCAACTCTCACGTCTTCGAGTGCTGAACTTAGCACATAATAACTTGAGTGGATTTATTCCTCACTGCTTTAACAACATTAGTGCCATGGTATCAAGGCTACATGGAGATGGCGGCGTTGATTTACAAGAAAGGCTTGAAGACATTAAGGGAGGAAGAGAACTTGAGTATGATGCATGGAGCCTTTTGCTTGTTAATTCCGTAAGCCTCTCAGCAAATAATTTAGTTGGTGAGATCCCTGATGAGATAATGGAGCTGGTTCAATTGCAAGTTTTGAATCTTTCACAAAATCATTTGACTGGAAAGATCCCTGATAAGATTGGCAACTTGAAGCAAATTGAAACACTCGATCTATCAATGAATGCACTCTTCGGTGCAATCCCCGAAAGCTTATCTGATTTGTACTCGTTGAACTCTCTGAATTTGTCACACAATAAACTTTCAGGGCCAATACCATCAGGAAATCAGCTTCAGACCTTGACCGATCCATCCATCTATGAAGGAAACAGTGGACTCTGTGGCAAACCGCTCCCAAACAGCTGCTGGGAACACAAATTGCCTACCAAAAATAGGCCTATTGATGATGATGAAGGCCACAGCGAATCTGATTGGTCTTGGTTTTATGCTGGAATAGGACCGGGTTTTGCTGCCGGGCTGTCGGGAGTCCTGGGAATCCTTCTCTTCAAGAAGTCATGGCGCTATGCATACTTCAAGTTTATAGAAAGTGCCTATGACAAAATCTGGGTAAAGACTACTCGCCTGAGGAGGAAGTTCCGTTGAGTAAGTTCCTATAAAAGCACTTATACTCTGTTTCTCGTATCACACACTAAGGCACTTAGACTCTGTTGATCCCAAACTAGATAGCAAAATCTTTCTACTAGCAATTGTTTCAACTCTCTCAAAAGTTTGAAATCTAATAATTCTCTTTTATTATTCATACTTACATTACATTTTCTTATGTTTCATTAAAATCGATATTACAAGAATCTCATTGATTTTTTTATTTATGACCGATTATAAAGATAATTATTTTACCGTTAGCATTTGAACGGAATAAATATTCGATGTCGAACAATTTAGATTGTTTATCCTGTTCACTGATCTAATTTTCTGTCAACGGTTTTATGCTTCAGAAGAATTCTATAGTAATTTATGCTAATAGTTGATGTAGTTATTTAATTTCTAATTGGTTTACAATCTAGCTTTTCTCCCAAAAACTCTTACAAACTACTAATTAATGTTTTTTAGGTACTTTTGAACCAGTGATTATTCTAGATGAATAAATTCTTATATTCATGTAATGCTGATATATATCTAAGGTCAAACATATTTTTACTGTGGTTTCAGAATTTTCTTCCAATCAAGTTTTACAGTAAACGATCCTTCCATTTACCTACATAGTGATGCCAATTTGAGATTTTGGGAAGTTTAAATTGGATGTAAACTTAAAGATTAGCTGCGTATTAATGTGCTAGAACACATGCTGAAGGAATGATTACTTTGGCATTGGGTAATGAGGCATGCAGAGTTATGGTGCATTTTATGGCGTAAAGAGTTTTTTATCCTCTCTGATTTTCTCTTCAGGTATAATATTCCAGAATTAGCTAAAAAGTACAAAGTTTATGCACTTGACTTGCTAGGCTTTGGTTGGAGCGAGAAGGCACTAATTGAGTATGATGCTTTGGTTTGGAGAGATCAAACCAAAGGAATAATTCAAACTATTTTTGTAAAAAAAAAAGGAATAATTATTGATAACGTTTCATGTATAATACAAAATATTCAAGCAATAAGTTAAACTCTTGGATAACATCACAACAAATATAGAATTTGTTTGTTTGTTTGGGATAACATTCCCAACACATGTTGTCCATTGTTTCCAATTTAGCAATTGAGAAGCCTTTGCAAGAGCTTTAGCAAATGGTAAGACTGCGTGCTTAGCCTTTACCTTTTCCAAAAAATAAAAAAATAAAAAATAAAAAATAGGTGAGGCTCCTACGGTATAGTATAAAAACACCTGTTTGTCAGAGCAACATTTCACCGATTTTTTATTTTTTCAGCTATGTTTTAAGAAATTAGCCCAAATGATGTGTTCCAATACCATATCAGGACTCAGAAAAAAAAAAAAAAAAAAAGAAGAAGCCTAATTTTAAGTTAAAAATAAATTCATTGCGCGTCCTAAAATGAATATGTGGCTGTTAAAATACCAAGCAGGAGTACTCTGTTCTTCAATCTCTGCAGACAAGTAGAACTTCTTTTATGGAGGAGTTATTTGTAGATTCTAGTCTAATAAAACACTAGTAAAAGTAGTATTTGCCAAATTAACTAGCCTAGATTAGTTTTCTACCTCCTCCACCACAGCAAGGAATAAAGATTTGGCAATATTTATATTTTAGACCAGACAATGTTGACTTTTCATATATATATATATCTCTCTTTTTTTTGGTTGGCTATAGATGATATTGGCACTTTGCTGGAGAAAATTTACTAATATTAGTACTTTGTTATCTTCCAATCTGCTAGGCCCACAATCATTCAAGTGCTTGGTGCTGCTGTTGTTTGGCTTTCAGGATGAGCAATTTCTCTCTTGCTGCTGTTTTGTATCATTATATTTTGAGTGCTTGCTGTTTTTTCAGTTCTGTTTGGCATCTGCTGATGTAATGTGAAAATTATATGTCAATAAAAGTTATAATAGTTTGCCTAAAAAATTGTATTATTTTGGTTTGCCTGACAAGAGACTTCAGTGAGAAGCTGAGAGTCCTCCAAAGTGAGAGTTTCTCTCTCTAGATAAGAGCGCGAGTCTCTCAGTCTTGAGAGTTTCAAATCTTTTCAAAATCCTTCTAAAATTCCCTCACAATTTCCGCAAACACACACAGACAATCCCAAGATCTAGACATTCCCCACTTTGTAGCGCTGAGAGTTAGTTAAGATTAGCGAACTTTTTAGAGTGCATCAGCAAAATAGTGATCTGTGAGATAATCCTGTCTCCCAGCTTGTGGAAAGCTTACGCCACAGTGTTAGCTTTTGTCGGATTTCTGCATGCAGTAGTGATCTTTGTTTGTATGGTCCGAGGAAACAGACTCCATGGAAGACGTAGGTGCGCTGGCAGGTAACTTCATAGCCATTAATCCTACAGTCCTCAGTTGCTGTTATCATTTCTGTTAAAGGTTCTGGGTTTTTTTTTTTTTTTTTTTTTTTTTTTTTTTTTTTTTGCCTCAGTCAGCCCTTCTGGTGTTTTTTTTCTTTTATAATAAGGAAAAACTTTTAAAAAAAAAAAAAAATCTTTAAGAAGGTCGTAAGTGTTTTTCTACTTATTTCTCTGTTTTATTTTCATATTTAGGAAGGTAGTTCTTTTCTGAGTTGTGTGTCTCGCCTGCTTGTGATGGCCTCCTTTGTTTTTGGCCTTGTTTGACTTGTCCTGGTCTCAGTAGTGATAGCAGGGTTTATTCTTTAGAATCTGTATAGACCTTATGGCGGAAGAACTGGCAGATGCGATCAGCAAGTTTGCTTTATCAGAGAAAGAATTGGAGGGTACAGACCTAGGAAGCGAAGAGATAGATAGAGGTATACTTGAATGCCAGTTAAGTCTAGTGGGTAGAATCAGAGGTGAGAAAGTGGTTAATTTTGTAGGAGTAAAGAACTTCGTGAATTCAGCTTGGGGGTATCCAAGGAATCTGAGAATCATAGAACTGGGCCCAAACTTGTTTCAGTTTTATATTCCGAACAGGGAGGACAGAGATAGGATCGTAGGGGGAGGTCCTTGGGTCATGGACAACCAAATTCTGGTTATGAAACACTGGAATGAAGGTATAGAGGATGATACAGCTGCCTTTGACCTAGCCCCTATGTGGGTGCAAGTCTGGAATCTTCCCGTGCACTGGATAACAAAAGAAACGGGGAGGAAAATTGGTGCAGTGTTTCATGAAGTAAGGGATGTTCTAGTGCCTCAAGTAGGAGGAAAGGAAGGAAGACACTTAAAGCTTTTGGTGATGCTAGATATCTCACTACCTCTACTAAGGGGAACAACCGTTAAAGTGAGTGGAGTGTTGAAGTGGTTGAATTTCAGATATGAGCGCTGTCCAGATTTCTGCTATAAATGTGGTGTAGTTGGACATGGAGAAAAGTCATGCAAGGCAATTATACAGATTAGTAAAGGTAAGCAGGAACATCAGTATGGTCCGTGGTTGAGAGCAAATACAGGAAAACCATCACCCCAAAAGGAACACCAAAGCAAGTTTAACTCGGAGAAGAACCATTGGGGTTTTAAAGATGGAGAGATGGTACTTTTAAACCCCAAGGCTAAGGAGAATCTGGAACATAGACATAAGGAATTCTCGTCAGGGAAAAAGGAAGATTTTAGGAAAGGAAATGATGAGAATCAGACAGATAAGGGAAGGGCCGAAGAGATGGATATTAATGAGGTGCAGAAGACAACAGAGGAGGTGAGCTGCAATGATATGAGAATGCAAGGTTCAGTTTCAAACATCATCTATAGCCAAAAGGTAAATGGTACCAGGGAGGAAACAGAACCCCTTCCTGGGGGAAAAAGTAACTGTGCTCTGGAAGTAGGATTTGTGAGTTTATCAGAAGGGAAGGTGAATAGTGGATCGGTCAAGGGTGAAGTGGAAAGAACTGGTCTTGAGCAAATAGCACAGGAGCTTATGCAAGTAACAGTAGTAGAGGCAGAAATTGTTAGCCCGGAGACAGCATTAATGCAAATTGATCCAGAAAGCTCTGATTTGGGAACAAAGGCAGTTCAGAAACATAATAGGAAGATGAAGAAACAGTTGAGATCTCCTAAAATCTCTAGACAGCCTTTGAGAGAGTTGAGCAGGAATAGGAATTTGTCACTTCACCAAGGCAAAAGAAAACTCAATTTGGTGGATGAGGATATGGTGGAAGTGCAGGTGAATGAGATTGCCCCCAAGAGGAACAAACTGGATCCTAAGGAGGGGAATCTGAGTGAAAATTCTAAGGGGGAAGGGGCCAACCTTAACTGGCCCCTCAAGTTACAATGAAGGTTTTGGTGTGGAACTGCCAAGGTGTAGGGAGCCCCTTGACAGTTCCCCAGTTGAGGGAGGCTAAGAACCTCCTCTCCCCAAACATGGTCTTTCTGAGTGAGACCAAAAACAGGTTTAGATATATGAAGAAGGTCCAAAATATACTGAGGTATGATGAAAGTGTAATAGTGGAAGCAATGGATAGGAAAGAAGGCATGGCCTTATTTTGGAATCATGACATACAGGTTAGGAATGTGGTAACAACTGCTCTAACTATAGAGGCTCTAGTTATAGACCCGGACACCCAGGTTGAGTGGTGGTTTATTGGTGTTTACATGAGTTGTGATGCTAATATCAGGAAAGAACAATGGAAAGTTTTGACTTTGAGACAACAACTGTGGGGGGATAAATGGCTTCTAGCAGGGGACTTCAATGATATACTCTCTAATGAGGAGAAGTGGGGTGGTAGAGTAAGAGAAGAGAGAAGCTTCAAGGATTTTAATAGTTTTGTAGAAAACAACAGGCTGGTAGATCTTGGTTTTACTGGTAACCCCTGGACTTGGAGCAATAATTGGGAAGATGAGGGAGAGATAAGGCAAAGACTGGATAGAGGCTTGAGTACAATAGAATGGGGCCAATTTTTTGACAAGGCTAAATGTGAACATGTGGATACCTTTGGGTCAGATCATAGCATGCTGCTCATTGATAATTGGCCAAGAATAGAGAAGAGGAAATCAAGATTTTTCTTTGATAAGAGATGGCTTAAAAGGTCAGAGGTCAATCAGATTGTTGAGCAAGCTTGGAACCAATCAGTAGAAGGAAATAGTATGTATAGGATTACAAGACAGGTTGCTAACTGCAGAGTTGCTCTTCTCAAATGGAAAAATAATTTCACAGGGAATTCACTGCTAAAAATCAACCATTTGAAGCAACAGCTTAAGGAGGTTCAGGACTCGAAGGCTGTTGGCTCCAAGGACAAGATTGCAGAGTTGAAGAGTCAGTTGAAAGTGGCTTATTCAGAAGAGGAACAGTACTGGGCCCAGAAAGCAAGAATTGACTGGTTGAGAGAAGGGGACAAGAATACCAAATTCTTCCATGCTTGTGTGAAGGGGAGGAGGAGGAAAAATAGAATGCTCAACATTCAAAGGGAGGATGGAACTTGGACGAAAAATGAGGAGGAGCTGGGAAAGGAAGTAGCTGAATACTATAGGGTCCTTTTCGCTAGTTCTGGGAGTGAGGGTCTTGCTGAGATTCTAAGTGGTATACCTCTAACAATCACTACTGAGATGAATGACAAGCTAACTAAAGAGGTTAGTGATATAGAAATCAAATCTGCTCTCTTCTCCATGAATCCGAATAAGGCTCCTGGTCAAGATGGTATGACTCCCTTGTTCTTCCAAAAATTTTGGCATGTTGTTAAACCAGATTTAGTTGCTGCCATTAGGCATTTTTTCCAAACCAACAACATGCCTAAGTCCTGGAATCATACTGTCATCTCCCTTATTCCCAAAATACAAAGTCCCATTAACTTGAAGAGCTATAGGCCAATTAGTCTCTGTAACGTAGTGTACAAAGTGATTTCAAAAATTTTGGCCAATAGACTCAAGAAAGTTTTAAGCCTTTGCATTAGTAAAAACCAAGCAGCCTTTATCCCAGGCAGGCAAATTCTCGATAATGTCATTTTGTCCCATGAATATTTGCATTACATGAAAAATAAGAAACAAGGACAAAATGGATTTATGGCTGTGAAGCTGGACATGTCAAAGGCCTACGACAGGGTGGAGTGGAAATTCCTGGATTCCATGATGGACAAGATGGGCTACTGCGCAGTTTGGAGGAAATGGATATGGAGCTGTCTATCATCTGTTACATACTCCTTCAACATAAATGGAATACCAAAGGAGTTTGTAATTCCAGAAAGGGGAATAAGACAAGGTGATCCATTGTCACCTTATCTTTTCCTTCTTTGTTCAGAAGGGTTCTCCAATTTATTGAAGCAGGCTGAAGGTGAAAAAAGAATGACAGGGATGAAGATATGCAGGAATGGTCCAAGCTTGACCTATTTATTTTTTGCTGACGACTCACTGGTCTTCTGTAAAGCTGATAGAGGGGAAGCTAACGAACTCTGTCAAATTCTTAGGAAGTATGAGAAGGGATCAGGCCAAGTTATAAATCTGGAAAAGTCCTCAGTTTTTTTCAGTGGAAATGTGAGCCATCAGAATAAAGGGGAAATAAGACGAAGCCTAGGCACAATTCAGGTGGCTACTCAAGGGAAATATTTGGGACTACCTATGGTGATTACAAGATCCAAACAACAAGTTTTTGGTTACATAAAGGATAGTATTAGCAGAAGGATGAACAGCTGGAAGAACAGATTGCTTAGCCAAGGGGGGAAGGAAGTATTATTGAAGTCAGTCTCCATGGCAATGCCAGTTTACACAATGTCCTGTTTTAAACTCCCTAACAAACTGTGTAAAGAAGTGACATCCATTTTTGCTAATTACTGGTGGGGAGAATCTGAAGGAAGAAATAAGATGCATTGGTGTTCATGGGGGAGATTGGCTAGAGATAAAAAAGAGGGAGGCTTGGGCTTCAAGGAGTTGCAAAACTTCAACAAAGCCTTGCTGGCTAAACAGGTTTGGAGGGTAATCTCCAAACCAAACCTTTTAGTCAGTAAAATCTTGAGGGCCAAGTACTTTCCAAAGGAATCCATCTTTAAATGTAAAATCCCGAAATGTGCTTCTTGGATCTGGCAAAGCCTGATGAATGTGAGGGATTTTGTGCGCAATGGAACCAGAAGGAAGATAGGTAATGGCAAAGCAACAAATATCTGGGAGGATAATTGGATCCCTGGAAATAAGGATGGGAAAGTCACCACTGCGATGCCTCAGTGTTGCAATATTAGAAGGGTAGAAGAGCTGATCAGTGGCTTTAGATGGAGGAGACCATTAGTGTGTCGGATTTTCAACAGAAAGGATGCGAAAGAAATCCTTGATATTCCAATCAGTATTGCAGGAAGGGAGGACAGCAATTATTGGTTACATAGTGGCAGTGGTACCTACACGGTCAATTCAGGATATAAAGCTCTATGTCAGGAAACATCTCAACACAAGGAAAGGAGAGATAATGAGGCAGGGACAAGCTCAGCAAACTATAATGATAAGCAATGGAAGTGGCTGTGGAAGCTAAAGGTCAAAAGCAAGATTAAACATTTCATTTGGAGGAGTCTAAATGGCCTGTTACCAGTTAATGACCTGGTGTTTAAAAGAATACACCAGGGGGATCCAATTTGTGATGGCTGTGGTGAACAGGAAGAATCAATTGAACATTTGCTCTTTCAATGCAGCAGAGCCCAAGAAGTTTGGAAGATGGCCCCAATTCAATGGGATGGTTTAACGGAACAGACAAGGAATATATTAGTATGGTGGAATTCTATGCTGGAAGCAACAAACAGGATAGAAGGAAGGGAACATGTTGAGCTAACTGTGAATATCCTTTGGCAAATCTGGAAAAGAAGGAATGAATGGAAGTTCAATGCCAAACGAAGGCATCCTTGGGAAACAATCAAAAAGGCCTTACAGGAATGGCAAGAGCAAGCATCAGCTTGGAGGGAGGAGAAATCGACACCTGGGGAAGTTGAAAGAGACAGAGAGAATGCAGAAACTGATGAAGGTGGAAGGGATGAAATGCAGATCAGATTTTCAACTCATGTGCAAGAACAAACCAATAGAGTTGGGACTGGGATTATAGCAACTAATGCCAACCATCAATTGGTGTCTGCTTGGGCACTGACTGATAGGTATGCAGGAAGCCATTTGCAGACAAGTGCGGAAGCTGTGAAGATGGCCATCATAAAGGCTAGACAGATGCAATGGCAGAAGATTAAAGTCCATCTCCTCAGCCCTCAGCTTTTGAAAATGATTACAAATGGTTTGGCCAAGGATATCAAAATGGCAACTTTGACTGATGATATTAACAGCCTCAGAGCCTTATTCCAGAATTGCTCCTTTTGTTTAGATAAGAATCTAGATTCTAGATGTGAATGGATTAGTGATTATGCTTTAGGCATATCTCAAGATGAGGAATTGATCAATCCTCGGTGTGTCTAACACATTTGTATAGAACTAGTTGAGCCGTTGCTCATATAAGTGTATATTTTGCCAATCAATACATAATCTACCGTTGCAGAAAAAAAAAAAAAGACAAGAGACTTCCATAAACTAAACAAAATTATGCAGAAAAATTAAAACACATGCAATTTATAACAAGATGATATCGCTGTTGGCTTTGCAATTACTGCTTCTGTATCGGAGCTTTTTGTTCGGTGAGTAAATTCCTTAGAAATGCTGAATTCTTGATGGTTTGGTTAATAATGGAAAATAGTAAGGTGAGAAAAATGATTTCCAGAAAGATAGCTCTTATATTTTGGGTTATCGATTTGTCAAGGAAAATATGTAGCAATACAGAAGTCAATCTTGAATCACTTTATTTGTTTTCATTTCTCAAATTTCACAATTCAGTAGAACATAATTTGACTCCCATTCTTTAACCAAAATTGTCTTCACAATTTCACTGCCATCTTCAACCCACTTGCCTTTGATGCTCATAAACGCATTTAAAAGAAAAAAGGAGTTACCCAATATCTTGTATAAAAATTAAACAGCTGAATTGCTAAGTTTAAGACCCTATTTACCCCAAAATTTACTGTGAACAATTCTCAATTGCTTTGATTTTCCAAAAAAACGCCTTTCTATCTACAAAAGCAAAGAAGAAAAAAATCAACCATCAACTTCTTTAAAACTTCCTATCGTAAACAAACTATGCTGTTGCGCCATTGTAACATTATTTGACCAAACATAATAACTAGAGATTTTCTTACTTTATTTTATTTTTATTGTATTTTTTTATTTTAACGTAAATAGAAAGTCTTGAACCCAGGACCTCTTATTTGTACTCCGTGCTCTCTTACCATCCAATCCATCCCTCCCTCCTCTAGCAACTAGAGACTGTAAAATTGTTTTATAAATGTAATTACTCTTAAATTATGTTACTAATTATGTGCAATTTAATATTAGAGGTTTTGCAAGTATTTTCAAGATTTTTTTTTTTTTGCCAAATAGTTATAATTTGTGTTAAAAAAATTTGTCATTATTTGTTATTTCAATTTTGTCCTTACATGACGAAGTATTATATTGCCATCGCATACACCAAACCGTCCATGTTGACATAATTGCTACTTCTAAGTTCTGTACTTATCCAGCACTACTATACATATCCAAGTCTTCCTGCTAACTTCAATTAAAAAAAATCCCATTATTCTATAATCAATTCTTTTGCTCTAACTAGTTTGTTATTCTATATCTTTTTTATTATTTACTTTTTCCTAAAATACACGTGTACATAGAGTGTGCCTCATCTAGTGATCCTAATAATTACACGAACTAGTATGAATTATACAAAATTTGCTACTTGTGAGGCCCGTTATCCAATATTTATATGAATTGCCATTTTATTTATTTATCGATTGTAATTAATAAAAGAGAAGGACGAAATCATTACCTTAGTATAGAGTTTAGGGCCCGTGGAGTTGAATGTAGAGGAGGATTATGTAGAGCCTTGTTCAGGTTGGGCCAATCGACTCATTTTGGTGCAATGGAGGCGAAAATTCATGGGCCTGGAATTCCATTAAATATTCCAAATCTTTAGTTGGTGGTTTACCTGCAAATTTAATCATCTAAAGTCAATTGCTACGATCCCCCAATGAGCAGTGACTTCAAAGCCAATTGAGGATTTTTTTTTTTTTTTATCCATGTATAATTGGGCGGTAAAAGGTAACTTTATTCGAGTCCATCTATAAAAAGCAATTTTAGGACATTGATATTTTGGTTTTCACTTTAACACCACAAATTAAGAACATTGATGTTTCTGCAAATTCTTTTGACAAACAATACCCTTTATTTCTATTTGTTGCTAGCATACAAGTTCCTTAGAAATTAGAAAACATTGATGTTTCTACTCTAGAATATTGATTTTGTCTTTCAATTGTCACCTTGTGCATTGAATTTCCAATTATCAGGCTAAATACAAACAACACAATTAAAGTAGAGGGAGACTATTGGAAAAATGAGAAGTTCGAGGGAAAATATTAAAACAATATCACAAGTATAAAGTGAATAAAAAAGGGGAAAATTTTTGAAACCTCACAAACAGCGCGGTTGTTTGTGAGCTTGAGTAAGAGTAGCTTTGATCAAGGCTAGAGGAAAGAATTAGACAAAACTTAAGGTCCATATCCCCCTAGAAGCAGCTTCTATCATCATTGATGTCCAGGAAAACCAAAGATATTAGACCGGCAACTCTAATAGATGACATCAACCAGATAAACTCTTTATTTCAAAAATGCTCATTTTGTTTAGATATAGCAAATGACAATATAAGTAAATCTGTTAGTACTTATGCAGTTGGCATTTGTGGTAATGAGGAATGGAACAATCCGTAAGGTGTCTAACACTTTTGAATAGTCTCTTGGAGCCGTTGCTCTACAAATGTAAAGTTATAAATTTATCAATACAATTCCTATCATTTCAAAAAAAAAATGCTCAAGAACTACTTTTTGAAGTGACTTTCTCACATTTTTCTGCAAATCAATTGTACTCAATAGGTGCAAAGATCCATAGAATTTTATACAAAAGTATTTGTTCTATGAAATTAATTTCACGTAACCCCTTTGACGTATAACATAATTGCAAAAGCTAGCAATAGGCATCGAGAATAACACTTAACTCTCATATTTTAATGCTTACATAAACAAACCCAAATAAGATTAGCAAAATGTTGCTTTGATTTTTCTAAAATATGCTTTTCTATCTACAAATGCAGAGACGAAAAAAATCAACCATTGACTTCTTCAGAACTTCCCACCGTAAACAAAATACGTTGTTGTGCCACTGTAGTATTATTTGATCAAACATAGTAACTAGAGATTTCTTACTTTGTTTTATTTTTAGTGTTTTATTTTTAGTGTAAGTAGAAAGTCTTGAATCCAGTGCAATAATAAAATCCTACTCTCAAAGTTGTAAACAAGTACAATGGCAAGTAATGTCGTCTTCATAGGGATTAGGAGGAAAATTTGTTTCTTTCCAAATGAGAATTAATCGGGGGAGTCTGGACAATTGAAAATGAAAATCAACTATCAATGCAAATTAAAAATAATTAAACTAAAACAAGTTAAACTTAATTCAAGGATAAACGAACTCTAGCCAAGGAAATAACTCCAAGAGTGGTTCAAATGATTGATTATCGATACAATAATTATTTCAAATATTTCTCTAATAAACATAAGAGTAAATCTTTTCAACACTGACGGTGTAAACACTATCATTGTTGGATTCAGGACATGTGTGCAAAAGTTAAATTTTAAATTCAAATTTTACATAATTGTCATTCATCCAACACTGTCAGTGTAGGAAAGATTAATCCTAAACATAAACGACCAACTTTTCCTTAGTGTCTCAATAGTTAAGTTACGCCCGTTAACTACTTCTTTAATCAAAAAATAGCTCTAGGTACGCCCATACGCTTTAATTTCTTGATTACATTAAAAACCAAAAAAAGCCCTATTCTAATTAACAAACACACTACCAAGGTTTATTTAATTTAGATTGTATGTCTCCTAACATAATCCCAATCACATTAATTATCACTAATTTAAGATAATTAAATAATTATAGATTTAACTGTCCTAATTTACAATAGTTCGTTGGGTTGAATTAAATATCAGGTGCCTTGAATATTCAAACAACTAACAACCATGAGAAATTAAATCAAAAGACATACAAATATTAACGAGTAAAATAAATTGATAAAAACAATTAGATCTCAGAGATATTGATGAACCAAACCCTTTGTTATTCCTCAACTAGAAAAAGAGAATTTAGTTGCACATCATCACGATTGAACAATACGAATTGATTGAAGTGTTTTCCATAACCATCTACTAATGTCCAAAACGTAAGAAAAAGAAAAAACGATGAAGGCGGCTAAAGCTTTCTGCCTTTTTTCCGTGAGTGCCAGTCACAAGACCCCTTGACCTTTTTTAGCACCCCCAATTCGGTTTCTACTTGGCTAACCGAAAAATAGAATTCTAATTGAAAAAGGAAACTTCAAAAATAATCCTAATTGTTCCCTTAATAAAAACATCTAAGAAAAATGACAATTTCCTAGTATTTGGCTCTTTGCCTAACTCCCTAGGTAAACTCCATCTTGACTTTGCAAACTCGCGCTTGATGACCAATTTCAAGAAAATTACCCCTTTTTAGCCATTTTCGCTCCAACGCCCTATAATTAACACAAAACAAAAAATATAAGCAGAATCTGACAATTAAAATAATATTTGACAAGAATAAAGGGGAAATTAATCATAAATTTAATATCAAATTTCAACGTATCACCATCCCTCCCCCCTTCTAGCAACTAGAGATTGTATCACTGTTTGATAAATGTAATTACTCTAAAATTATGTTACTAATTATGCGCAATTTAATATAAGAGGTTTTGCAAGTATTTTCAAGAGTTTTTTGCCAAATAGTTGTAATCTGTATTAAAAAATTCTATCATTATTTGTTATTCCCATTTTCTACTTGCATGATGAAGTATTATATTGCCATCTCATACTACATACCATCCATGTTGACATAACTGCGACTTCTAAGTTCTGTACTTATCCACTACTATTATATATATCTAACTTCAATTAAAAAAATCCCAATACTCTATAATTAATTCTTTTGCTCTAACTAGTTTGTTATTTTATATCTTTTTCACTATTTACTTTTTCCTAAAATATACGCACACATAGAGTGTGTGTCTCACCCAGTGATTCTAATAATTACACGAACTAGACAAATTTTCTACTTGTGAGGCCCGTTATCCAACATTTACATGGGTTACCATTTTATCTATTTATCTACACTAATTATATCTACACTAATTAATAAAAAAAGAAGGACAAAATGATTTCATGAGTCGTATTGACACAGAGCTTAGGGCCCGTGAAATTGAGTGTTGCAGAGTTGGATTATGTGGAGCCTTGTTCAGGTTGGGCCAAGTGACGGATTTCGGTGAAATGGAGCCGAGAATTCATAGGCCTGGAAATCCAGAATATTCTCCGCATCATTTGTTGGTGGTTTATCTGCAAATCATGTAAAGTCAATTGCTGCCATTCCCTATGAGCAATGACTTCCACCCAATTGAGGATTTTTTTTTTTTTGTATTTTTCCATGTTCAATTGGGAGGTAAAAGGTAGTTTTAATAGAATCCACCTATTAAAAGCAGGCTTAAGTAACAACATTTTTAAGTGATAGACACAAACATGAGTGTTTGTGAAATTAAGGAGGTGGACTATCTATTAGTTTGTTTCTGTTGTCCGAGTCGTATGTCGATATTATGCAGTTCTTTAATTTGGAACACAACTTGACCTTTTTTTTTTTTTTTTTCATGCAACACAACGTGAACTTAATTATTCTCTCACATTAAATACTCATTCTCGATTTCCTCCAAATTGCCACAAAATTTGTACATTATTGATTCAAAAAATTTTATAGAAATAAAATAAGCTAACTTAAAGCGACATATAAATGTAATAAATTAGCTTATAGTAAGATAGAGATTGATGGCATGTGACAAGAAGCCCTTGCTAGGTACACCATTGAGAAGAGAGGCAGAGGGATGAGGTTGAAGAATCACCACCCTGTTATGATCATACAATTGCTGTTCCCCGCAAATTATTATCCATATTAAAGTTTAAGAAAACAATTTGATCAAACCTTATATTAGTCATATCATTGTTTTGTTTGGTCTTTACTTTAACACCACAACTTAAGGACATTTATGTTTCTGCAAATTCTTGTGACAAACAATACCCTGTATTTCTATTTGTTACTAGCACTGGGAAGTTCCTTAGAAACTAGAAAACTGCAATGTTGGCCTCTCAGCTTTTCAAATAGGCTAACATATAATGCCAGATTCTACTCTAGAATGTTGATTTTGTCTTTCAATTGTCACCTTTTGCATTGAATTTCCAGTTATGAGGATATGAGGATAAATACGAACAACACAATTAAAGTAGAGGGAGACTATTGGAAAAATAGAAGTTCGAGGGGAAATATTTAAACAATATCAAAACGATAGAGTGAATAAAAAGGGGGTAATTTTTTGAAACTTCTTCTATGGTTTCTGAAGATTTCACCTAGCGCCCCTCTAAATTCAACAATTACACTAACCCCTCTTGTGTTTATTGTTTTGGTAACAAAATCTTTGAAAAGACACAAATTTCACATAAATATTCTAAATTGGCATTCTTTTTTTTTTTTTTTTAAGAAAAATGTTGTCTTATATTATTCTCTCTACCACCAAAATACAAACCCTCCCAGCACGTGAAGAACACAAAGGATAGGCAATTATATTATATTAGGAATTAGCCCCTTGAGGTTGTTTAATCATAATTTACCCCTTGAGGTTCTTTTGCATCTCAAGTAGATTGCTTTTACTATGTTGTCATTAGGTAACTACTTAATCGCTTACGTGCGCCAAAAAAAAAAAAAAACGTTTACTTGCATGGCTGACCAGGGGGCAACAAAAAAGCTATAAATTATAATCCACTAACCAAAAATCTTGCATTTATATAAATAAATAAATTTATTGATGCATATTAATTAGTCGCTGTAATTCTTCAATTATCCAACCCCAAGAATTAATATGAATAAGGAGAAGGAGGGTACAAGGCCAGAGGTACCGAAACCTTTTTGATGAAATTCAATTTGGTAACCTCATCCGTAGTGGAAGGAATTGTTGAAGAACGGGAAAACAAAAAAAAAAAAAAAAAGAAGGAGAGTCATATTTAAAAATGAAAAAAAAATTTACACCGACAGTGTAGAAAAACTTAATTCATTATTTGCAAAGTTCTTTTTTTTTGGTATCCAAATTATTTGATTTGTCGACAATTATACAGAATTGATGAAAATTTGAAACTGTCAGGTCTAAACATGTCTTCTCAAACCCCAAAACATTTGTTATTCCCATTTGACAAATTTTCAACTGGTTTGCTGATTTTCTATCAAACATTTTACATTAATTTAAATTGCAAAAAAAGAGGGTGGAATCTAGAATATGTCTCCAATGTTGTGAAACTAATAAAATAAACTACTAAAATAGCGATTGAAATATTAGAAAAAGAAGTAGAAGAGAGAGAATAGAGAACCATTTCATTATTATTTCAACTGATCACAGGTTCTTCTTGTTCCTGTTACAAAGAGAGGTTAGGATATCTCTATGTATAGATAATACAATATTAAAGGTACATGAATCCTATTAAACACTTATACATGAATTTAGTACTTCAAATACATCAATTGAATAATTCCAAAAATGAATTGAAATGATTCATCCAATGTACCAGTGAATCTTGTGGAGGATTCATGGATCAATCTTTTCGAGAATATAAATGAACAATTACATATTTAATTATTTTATAACACTCCTCCTTGGATATCCATTATACAAAGAATATGTTTCATCAAAACCTTACGAGGGAAAAATCCAATGGAATAAAAACCCTAGTAAAGGAAAAAAAGTACATTATTATTATGTATTAATTTCTCCTCCTGATGTAAAACATCATTTGAGATCTTTTAGCAATGTATTCCAATATTCTTCACCAATTTTTCAATGTTGCAGTTGACAATGCCTTGATAAATAAATTTGCCAAATTATTATCTACTTAGATTTATTGCACATAATTTCACCATTCTTTTGTAAATCATGAATAAAGAAGAATTTTGGTGAAATATATTTCTTCCTATCTCCTGTAATATATCCTCCTTTCAATTGAGTTATACAAGCTGCATTATCTTCATATAATATAGTTGGAGGATTTTTTTTATCAGAGAATAACCCACAACTCTTCCGAATGTAGTGGATCATTGATTTTAACCAAACACATTCTCGATTGGCCTCATGAATTGCTATTATTTCAGCATAATTCGATGAAATGGCAGCTAATGATTGATTTGTAGATCGCCAAGAAATAGCAGTACCGCCACATGTAAATAACTAACCAGTTTGAGATCTTGCTTTATGTGGGTCAGATAAATATCCAGCATCAGCATTACCAAACTTAGATTTATTTGAATAAAATAAACCAATATCATTTGTTCCTTGGAGATAGTGAAAAATATATTTAATACCATTCCAAAGTCGTTTCGTAGACAAGGAACTAAATCTTGCTAATAAATTCACTGCGATTGATTATTTGTTCATAAAATGTACAAACAAATGATGAAGGGTTATTTGGAGTATCTGGAGTGATTATTTGGAGAAGCGAGATGAAGGGGTTCCTCAATTTCTTCATCGTCCGGCTGTGAAGGAAGGAGAGGAGAAAAACAGAGGGTGATGGTAGAGAGGCAAGGAGACAACAGAGGGAAAGGGAAAGCGAAAGAAAGAATGAAGGTGACAGCTGGCTAAATCTGGAGCTGAAGGGGTTCTTCAATTTCTTCATCGTCTGGCTGTGAAGGAGGAGAAAAAAAGGCGAAAGGGAAATTGAAAAAAAAAAATGAAGAAAGGGATGGCTAAATCTGAGAGGAACAACACTAAATAGTGGAGAAGTTGGGCTTTTGTACCGGAGCCAGAGATAGGGAAAAAAATAGAAGGAAAAATTAGAAGTACTTAAAGTCTAAGTTTGGCCCAAGTAATTAAGAGATTTGACTCCTAATCTTAAATTCAAGCATCAGCCAAAAGGTCCGCATCTTCTTTCAAAATAACTTATCAATTTTAATTTTTTTTTGAATTTAGTATCAGATGTGATATTTAGATATTTGTACATAATTCATTAATTTTAATATTTCAGTGATATTTATTATTTTTTTATTTTAGAAAATTGAGATCAATGATCTGGGCACTGCAGTGGATCAATGTAGGATGAAAATGTTTATTGAAAATATGGTGAAAATGCTTGCTTCTTTATGTCTTTGTATTTCATAATATTATTTGATAGGTATTTGTTTCTTTTATTGTGTTGAACTAAACACTACTACTTTTTTTGTGTACTGAGATTTGTATTGTATTATGTAAGGTATGATGATTTTATTCTTATATATAATTTTTAATCTCATATAAAATAGGATTAAAACGCACACTTGATTCTAAAATCATTTATTGCTAATGCTATAGCCCCTTATGGTAATGACAACATTATTTTATTTAATAATTAGTAACTATATATGATAATGTAAGTATTTAGTAAATTTAATTTGATAATTGTACTTTTTATGGTATTTTCTATTTTTAGTAATTTTTTCAGATTTTTTGAACTTTTTATATACTATAATGTGCATATTACTCGATCTTCAACCGATATGCCGCGACGGATGCGAAACTGCGACGTGACCGCAAACCATGTATACAACCCAAACCCAAAACCCTTGGTCAACCCTTGCCTTAACTTAGGACTGTAAAAGATGGATTTCAGAAGTAACTAGTAGGTCTAGACCAGGAGTAACATATATATATATATATATATATATATATGGACTCGTGTGGATGGGGAAGTATTTTCCAGCGGTCAAAGGGCAACTTCATGTCTGTAACAAAAATATGACTGCCAGGTGACTCTTCAACTGCAACCATTATTCAAGAGGTCTATCACCTATGAAGAGAAGAGTGATTCAGACCTAGAAGATCAAGTGGTTATCTTTGGCAAACAACACGAGTTTGCAGACTTCAGTTGGTGCCCAAGTCAACATAAGGTGTTTTATCGAATTGAAGATAGAGTGCCCTCCAACATTCCAGGAAATGGTGCCTTTGATCCTATACGACATCGCTCTTATCCTTCTCTTGCTCTGGCAGTTTTAAGAGGCACAGGTTGGTTTGGAGCAAGATTTCCGCAGACAAGAGTTTGAAAATTTATTTGAATATGTTAGATTAACAGCAACAAGGAATTAATGCTTTTTCTTCTTCTTCTTTTTCTTTTTCTCTTTCTTTGTTTCCCTTAATAGAGGATAGCCACAGGTGACGCAGCAGGGAAATGTATAAGTGGAGCACTAATAACGTCCTTGTCAAAAACTCTTGGATTTGGATTTAAAAATGATGGTATTCTTCTTTATCCTTTCTTTTTTATTGTTGCATGTTGAATAATATTTTAATGAACTTAAATGAGATCTAGAGGATGTCTCTTACTAGAAAATATAACCATTACGAATAATAGAGTAGAATACATGTTGAATATTTGAAACCAAGATTAATTGATTTATTTATATCTAATAAGTGTCATTGAGTATTTACTCGGTCGCAAGGTTAAATTTTGACATAGAATGCCCAGCAGGATAGCCCATGTTGCCATAGTTCTTTGGCAGTTTAATTTCCTCATTCTTTAGCTCGGTTGTCTAGATCTAGTGTAGTACTACATTGCTTTTTAGAATTTAGATAGTTTCCTCTTGTGTTTTTCCGAACTAGAAGATCTCAGTGCTATGGTATTTCTTATGTCATCTTCTATATTACTTCGTTTGAATTGAAAATTTTGACAAAGGATTTGAAATCCATCCAAATCATTTTAGTTATTTGAATTGTTTAATAGGCATTTGAGTTTGTAATATACCAATTAATAAAATACATTTTAAATACTAAAATAATTGATAATTTACAAATCTAAATACCTCCTATATAAATAAACCAACTAGAGAGTTGGTTGGGAGGTAAAGTAGGAGGGATTGTAAGTAGATGGTTTTAGATTTGAAACCTCTAACTTAAAAAAAAGTAAAGGAATTTAAAAAGATTTTAAATCATTCATCAAATCCCTCAATCCAAGTGCAGCCTATAAGTATTTGTTGGCTGATAGTTTTGCAGGAGAGCGAAAATAAAAATTTTTTAATCAAAGTTGAGGAAAGACCTCCTGCCTCTCAAAACCTCCTGTAAACAGTGCCAACAGTGCAATTACTCTAAATTGCTTCCTTCACTGTATGTGTCTTCTAAATTTGTGCCAACAGTGCAATTACTCTAAATTGAAATCCTAAATTAATATGTTAATAATAAAGCCACGATTTAATACCTTTTAACAAATTACATGGTAAAAGGTAAGCATAAGTTGAAGATTTTCGGTCCTTCCATCTGAAACTCTGAAAGAAGATGACATTGAAGAAAATATATAAATAAAACAAAGCTCAAAAATGTTCTTTTTGTTTGTGTAGATTGCTAAATGCTAATATGATTTTGGAAATTGATCTTAGTGATCAGAAGTTAATCTCTAAATCTCACAGGTACCTTATTTACGGGCTACCCTGTGGTAGGATATAACAATCGCTTGCAATCAGGAGGTAGCTGCCTTGATAGCCCTGAAGATGGATTATTAACAGCTTGCTCTTGGGACCCCAGCGTTAACGATCTCTACTTTTTCTCAACTGCAATCAGCATTAGCTTGTCCAAAGCTAAGGATTTCATTCAAGACGTGAAAAAACTTGTTGCTTTGCAGCCTGAGGGCTTGTGTGGTGTTGACCTTTATTTACGTTTCCTGGCTAGATATGTTACTCGTTCAAGTGCTTACTTGGGGAAGGAAGAAGATTCAATAGAGTTTGATATCTCTTACTATAGAAGCAAGGACCCAATGTCCCCAAGAATTTATGAAGATATTCTTGAAGAGATAGAGCAGATGGCACTGTTTAAATACGGAGGATTGCCTCACTGGGGTAAAAATAGGGACTTGGTTTTCCTTAACGTGATTAACAAGTGACAGGTGCCGAACCTGTGCAATAATAATTACCTACTCAAGAAAAATACAGATTTTGTATATAGCGGTGAGCAGGATCGAATCCACAGGGACTGGGGATAGTTCGTTTCTTCTAGAGTTCAAAGCATAGGGGGTTTTGAGATTAAATGCCAATTAAACAAATTAAATGCAGAAAGTAATTAATTCAGAGAAATAATTAAGAGAAGCTCTAGCTAAGGGTACACTTCAGAAATGGTTCATGCACTGATCATTGATTCGCAGATAATTCCAACTTTTATTAATAGATTGGTTATAGTTGTCATGCACGCGATAAACAACCAACCTTTCCTTAATTTATCGATAGCTAAGGTACGACCGTTAGCTATTTCTCTAACCCAAAAACAACCCCAGGTATTACCGTAAGATTTAATTTCTAGATTGCATTAATAATTAGAAAAGCCTAATCCTAACTAACAAACACGCTACGAGGGTTTGTTTAAGCTAGATCGTATATTCCCCTGACATAAACCCAATTACGCCAGTTGCTACTGAGATAGAGATAACGAACAATTACGAATTCAATTACCCCTATTTAGCAAAAATAGCCTATATGAATAATTAATTATTGCGCACTAATCAATCATACACAATGCCATAGCAATTAAAATCAAGGAACATGCAAATACCAATAAATGAAGAAAATAATTAAAACAGATTCGATCTCACAGTAATTGTCGAACCAAATCGTCAGTTGTCCCCTTGACTAGAAGGAAGGCTTAGCCACGCCGCATAATTAAATCACCACACGAATTAATGGATTGCAAAGGATAAATGGTGTTTTTCCCGTTGGGGAATATTGTCAAACACCTGGCGTGTGTCAGAGGCCAGTGAAAAGAAAGAAAGAAAGGAAACTAAAACTAAACTAAAAACTACACTAAAACTAGGGTTCCCCTTTTGCTTCTGTACGTCTTCCATTAAAAAGCCAAAAGAAAGAAGCCTAAAAGCTCTTTCCTGTGGTCCCCACACATGTGGACAAAGCCTCCAAAGTACTTGTTATTCCAAGTCTCTCTACGTTGCTTTCTTTAAAAAGCCCAAATGACTAAATGCCTTGCATTAGCTTGTGGTCCCCACCAATTCAAGGGCCCAAAGGTTGAAGCCCTTAGAAGTCTGCACTTTTCATACAAGTCCCTCCTTTTTGGTAATTTTCTGCTTCACTCCTGAAATTGATTCCAAATACCAAATATGAGTAAATATCAGCAATTAACACAATATTTGTCCGGAATAGAAGGGGAAATCAATAATAAAATTACTAACAAATTATACCCTATCAACAAGTACAAGAATGCTGGTGAGTTTTTGAAGGTCAAACAACTGTATGATCCTTTGGCGTTGTTCTCCAATGAGTGGTCAGACCAAATTCTTGGACTGAAAGATGGAGTTACCACAGTGAAGGAGGGTTGTGTGTTATGGCCTGGAATCAGTCCAAATTGCCATGACTAAGGTGAGTCAGCAGTACCAGAAATGTGATAGCATGAAGGGGAGTCACGTGGTAGCAATTGGTATAACAGAATGAAGGGTAGTTATTTGGCGGGAAAAGTAGTTAGTTACTAGCAGGCTGTTTCTTGCTTAGCTTTGTATAAGTAATTCATCTGCAATTGCAGAGAAGGCATGTAATACGTTGTTTCCAATCTCTTTCTGAATCAATTCAAATCTTTCCTTTCCCTCTCTATTCCCTCTCCCCTATTTCTGATCTCAATCTCAATCCCTTCCCTCTTTTTTCCCTCTCCTACCTCAGATACCTTTCTATTCATTTAGTTCGATCCTTAACAGTGGTATCAGAGCTTGCGATCCTTGGATTGCGAGCTCCAATTCACTGACAAACATGGCTGAAGGTACTCGAATGAAAAGCTTTGAGGAGCAACTCAGGAAACAAGATATCCGAATCCAAGCAGTCCTTGACTCCATGGTTGCAGACAAGCAAGTCATGGAAGAAAGAATGGAGACAAATCAGAGGGAGATGCGAGCATTAATGGAGGCCAATAATACAGAACTGAAAAACTTTGTGAGTAATCAAATTAGCTCAATTTTGAGGAGTTTGCAGGGTGACAAGGGTATATTGGGAAGTCCTACTGGTTCTGCAGATCGAACTCCTAATCATCGAGCTGCTGGAGTTCAAAATGTCCGGCATGGTGAATTTGGCAGTTCATCTGGCAAAGAGGGTCAGCATTGGCCCATGGGGGTTCCCAGGCTGGATTTCCCCAGATTTGATGGCCGTAGTCCCAAGGAATGGATCAGGAAGTGTGAAAAGTTCTTCCACCTGTTTCGCACTCCTGAAGAACAGCAGATTGACTTGGTGGAATTACACTTAGAAGGCAAAGCAGACCTCTGGTATCAGAATTTCAAAAAAAATCGAGGAGTAGTTTATTGGAAGGATTTCAGTTTGGAAGTATGTAGAAGGTTCAACACTGTGGGGGAAGCAGATGCGGTGGAGGAGTTCAGCAAACTTAGCCAAACATCCACTGTTTTGGCTTATCAGGAGAAGTTTGAAGAGCTGAGGTCCATTGTAATGATCCAGGTGCCAGAACTAACTGAATCTTACTACATTGCTAGTTTCCTAAGTGGACTGAGGGGGGAAATTAAGTCTGCTGTGAAGATGCATAGGCCAGACACTCTGCAGGCTGCCTTTGAGATGGCCAGATGGCAGGAGCACCATTTGGAGCTTGTTCACAAGTTCAGCAGGACCACACTCAGGAGTACATTACACTCAGGCTCCTATGGTCTCTCCAAAGGAACGCAGGGGATCCAGGATCCAGGAGCAAGGCAGGTTAGTACTCCACCAACGGACTACAGCAGGAAGTCCAATTCACAGCAAGTTTTTAGGAAGATTTCTCCTACTGAATTCCAATACAAGAAGGAGCACAACTTATGCTTTAGGTGTGGAGACAAATTTACTCCCGGACACTCTTGTAAAAGCAAGGGGATCCACATGATGTTAATAGAAGATGAGGAAAAATGTGAGGCAGATCAAACAACAGAAGAAGAGGAAATTATTGAGTACATGGGGAACCAGCAGGAGCAGGATGTGATGTTGACCCTGCATGCAATGACAGGGGAATTATCTTCTAGTGTCATCAAAATGCAGGGGCAGTACAAGGATCGTCAGCTGACAATCCTACTGGATGGAGGGAGTACCAATTGTTTTATCAAGAGGTCAGTGGCTCAGTTGTACCCAGAAACTGTGCAGAAGCATAGGCCTTTTAAGGTCAAGATTGCTGATGGCAAAGAGTTGCATTGTGACCAGTGGATTCCAGGAATGCAGTGGGACATGCAGGGTCATATATTTACACATGATGTATTTGTCATGGACCTAGAGCCTTATGACCTGATCCTTGGAGTTGATTGGATGAAGTCCTACAGTCCCATTACTTTTGATTTCAAGAAGTTGAAACTGTCTTTTGAAAAAGGAGGGGAGCAAGTGGTGCTAAAAGGAGACTCCAACAATGCAAACGTGAGGATGCAGCAAGGTGCCCCTGCTCACAAATATGTCAGACATAAGATCAGGAAGGCATTGCAGCAATCGTGTATGGTGAAGATTCACAACTTACAGGTAATTTCTGAACCAGATTCTCTTACTAAGTTGTTGGCCAAGTATGATGATGTTTTTGCAGAACCAAACACCCTTCCCCCAAATAGATGCCATGATCACCAAATTTCCCTCAAACCAGATGCCCAACCTTTCAAAATTCCTCCCTACCGATACCCCCATGTACAAAAAAATGAGATTGACAGACAGGTGAAAGATATGTTGAACTCTGGCCTTATACAAGTTAGCCATAGCCCTTTTGCATCACCTGCTCTTCTAGTAAAGAAGAAAGATGGGAGTTGGAGGCTCTGTATTGACTATAGGCAATTGAACAACCTCACTATTAAAGATAAATTCCCTATACCTATTATAGATGATTTACTGGATGAACTACATGGAGCCAAGGTCTTTTCTAAAATTGATCTGAGATCAGGTTACCACCAAATCAAAATGAAATCTGATGACATCCATAAAACTGCCTTTAGGACTCATTCTGGTCTATATGAGTTCCTTGTCATGCCATTTGGTCTAACAAACGCCCCAGCCACCTTTCAAGCACTAATGAACTCTGTCTTTGAACCATATATCAGAAAATTTGTTCTTGTGTTCTTTGATGACATTTTAATCTATAGTCCAGACTACAAGAGTCACCTACACCATTTATCCATAGTTTTGGAAACCCTGAGACAACACTCCTGTTTGCAAAGATATCTAAGTGCTCTTTTGGTCAAGACCAAGTGGAGTATCTGGGACACATAATTACTAGTGCAGGGGTGAAAACTGATCCATCCAAGGTGGAGGCTATGCTGTCCTGGCCAACGCCCTCCTGTGTAAAGGCTCTCAGAGGATTCTTGGGCTTGACAGGGTACTATAGGAGGTTTGTTAAGGGGTATGGGGAGATTGCTAAGCCTCTTACTGAACTGCTAAAAAAGGATCAATTTGCATGGAGTACTGCTGCAGACACTGCATTCCAACAATTGAAGTTGGCAATGAGTGAAACACCAGTGTTGGCATTACCTGACTTCTCAAAGCCATTTCTGTTGGAAACTGACGCCAGTCAGATGGCCATTGGTGCTGTTCTAATGCAACAGGGTAGGCCAATAGCTTACTACAGCCAAGTATTGGGACAAACTAATCAGGCCAGGTCTACCTATGAGAAGGAGCTCCTATCACTCATCACTGCAGTTCACAAATGGAAACATTACTTGATGGGGCACCACTTCATTATCAAAACTGATCATGAGAGTCTCAAATACTTACTGGATCAGAAAATTAACACTTCTCTCCAACAAAAGTGGCTGGTTAAACTTATGGGGATGGATTATGAGATTCAATACAAAAAAGGGAAGGATAATATAGTTGCTGATGCCTTGTCAAGGAGGGGAGATTTGGAGAACACAACAAATGCGTCTGTGCATACTATCACTACCATCAAGCCTCAATGGTTGACCAGGGTAGCTGAGAGCTATAATAGTGATGCGATGGCCAAGGAGGTGCTGCTGAAGTTGGCTATGGGAGCTGATGCATTACCAGATTACTCTTATAACCAGGGGATTCTAAGATTCAAAGGAAGGGTGTGGGTAGGAGCAGATTCTGGATTAAGACAAAGGTTGGTCTCCTGTTTTCATGATTCTAGTTTTGGGGGACACTCTGGAAATCATGGTACTTATCAGAGGATCAAAAGCTACCTATACTGGCCTGGAATGAAAAAGGAGGTTGAACAGTATGTACAGAATTGTGATGTCTGCAAGAGAAGTAAAAATGAAAATTGTGCTTATCCAGGACTGCTGCAGCCATTGGCCATTCCAGAGCAAGCTTGGCAACAAATCTCCATGGATTTCATAGAAGGTTTGCCTAAATCTTTTGGTTGTAATGTGATCTACGTGGTGGTGGACAGGTTCACTAAGTACGCCCATTTTATTCCAATGACTTCTCATTATACTGCTAAGAGTGTGGCAGAGGCATTCTTTGATCAGATTTTTAGGTTGCATGGCCTACCAACACATATTGTCTCTGATAGAGACAAGGCTTTCACTAGCTTGTTCTGGCAAGAACTCTTCAAAATGCTGGGCACTGAATTAAATCTATCTTCTGCTTATCACCCTCAATCTGATGGGCAGACTGAGAGGGTGAATAGGTGTGTGGAAAACTACCTGAGAAGTATGTGTATGTATCAACCAAGTAAATGGAGGAAATGGCTACCTGCAGCAGAATGGTGGTACAACACTAACCATCATAATAGCTTACAAATGTCTCCCTTTCAGGCTTTGTATGGCTACAAGCCTACTCAGATGAACCTGAGGCCTGATAGCACGTTAGTAGCTGCTGTGGTGGACTGGGCACAAGAACGAGTGGGCTGGAACTCCTTGCTCAAGGAAAATCTGTTAAAAGCTCAGAACAGGATGAAGCAATTGGCAGATACAGGGAGGAGTGATAGGGAATTCGAAGTAGGAGAATGGGCTTATTTGAAACTTCAGCCTTACAGACAAACTTCTGTAGCTGTAAGGAGGAACATTAAACTGGCGGCTAAGTACTATGGGCCTTACCAGGTAGAGCAAAAGATGGGGACTATAGCTTATAGATTGAAGTTACCAGCAGGATCAGCCCTACATCCTGTTTTCCATGTCTCCTTACTCAAAAAGTCACCAAAGGGGGCTCAACTCAGCACTGCCTTGCCTACCCTGAATGATGATGGAGAGTTTGGTGTTGCCCCCTCAGCAGTTCTTGACCAGAGGACAATCCTTAGAAAGGGACAAGAGGTCGAACAGGTGTTGGTGCAGTGGGAGAACATGGAAACTGAGGAAGCCACTTGGGAGGATCGGGCATTCATTCATGCTCAATTTCCTTCTTTCCCAATCAGTCAATCCTAGAGACTAGGATTGTTTTTAGGGGGAGGTATTGTTATGGCCTGGAATCAGTCCAAATTGCCATGACTAAGGTGAGTCAGCAGTACCAGAAATGTGATAGCATGAAGGGGAGTCACGTGGTAGCAATTGGTATAACAGAATGAAGGGTAGTTATTTGGCGGGAAAAGTAGTTAGTTACTAGCAGGCTGTTTCTTGCTTAGATTTGTATAAGTAATTCATCTGCAATTGCAGAGAAGGCATGTAATACGTTGTTTCCAATCTCTTTCTGAATCAATTCAAATCTTTCCTTTCCCTCTCTATTCCCTCTCCCCTATTTCTGATCTCAATCTCAATCCCAATCCCTTCCCTCTTTTTTCCCTCTCCTACCTCAGATACCTTTCTATTCATTTAGTTCGATCCTTAACATTGTGCACTAGAAGGATTATGTATATGCTCAGAGGACAGCCATTGTGGCCCAAAGAAGGGATACTTTTGCAGACCAGGAAGAGGCAAGGGTTTGTACTCGGGTTCATACTCATTTGTCATTCTAAATATTTAGATCATTTGCCAGTTAAATGTATTTTACATTACAAGTGAGTCTAGAATAATTGGCAGGTCCTTTCAACTTTATGCTTGATATTTTTGGTTATGTTTGAGGATCTTGCTCTCCAAAAAGAAAGAAAATGTTTGTGCATGTTTTTTCCAACAATAACTTTTGTATTGCTCTAGTCATAATTTTGTGTGAAACGATGATAGTTTGTGATCGTACTATATGAGAATTGAGGAGTTACGGGAAAGCATGCAATACATATATTTTTTTTCGGAAACGATAGAAGTATTTATTTCTAATAAGAGGAACATTACAATATATGAGCAAGGGCTCAAATTTAGACTTTACAAAAGTGTACTAAGACACTGAGAATCAAGAAACTCCTCATCAAAGTGGACATGCATTGCTTTCTTACTCAGTTTATAACTGAGTCTATTAATCCTACCATTTCCAAGCTGACTATCAAATGAGCATGTTCTAAACATCGAGCTAATGTCTTTTATGCACTCTAGGTGGGCTGCTATACGTATATTTCTTAAGGCTGGTATACGGGATGTTTATCATAAGTTGAGGAACAGACCAATAGAGCATACATAGTTCTAAAAAAAATGTTTGGCTGAAAAATAATTATCTACTCAGGGTAGCAATAATTAAAAGGCAAATTATATTGACACTCCTAAAAAAATTCTAAGTAATGGAGTGTCTGAAATTTTTGTAAGAGCACTAATATTATTTGCCTTATTATTAAAATTATGTTTAATAAAGAACGATTTCTATTCATATGGAGTGTCTAGTTTCGTACAATAAATTTAACATAATTTATTATTTTCACTTATTTCATTTGCACACAAAAGCTTCATTATATTTAAAACCATGATAAACATAGGGAAATATTAATAGCGCTCCATATAGTTTTTAAATCCTTTTCTTTTGTTTGATTTTGTGTTCTTTTCCACGATCTAAAATTTGCTTATCATGGAATGAGCATTCCTAGTTTTTCTTGAGAAATCGGAGAATAAACATCAGCCAAATGTTTATCCTATATTTTGGTGGAATAAGCGTTTAGTTATGGATGACTCCAGTGTACTAATTTTTCTGATAAGGTTAAACTTTTTTTTTTGCGTTAATGTAATTTAAGACACTTTTGTAGAGAGTGTAATTGAAAATATGGCCTATAATCACTCTAGGAGAATTAAAAATATTCCTTGTAAAAATTTTCAACCAGAGTCACCTGATTAATTAGGAAAATTTCACTAATGCCATATATAACGTATCTTTAGGCATGTCAATTGAGCCTAATGGGTTGGGTTCTGAAATAGCCAAGTTTAGACTTAGTAAATAAAACATTACAACTAGTTTCAGGTTTAATCGATTTGGGTTTTGAAATATTATGGCTCAAATTCGGCCCTTTTACTTCATTGGGCTTCAGGGTCCAAAATGAGCTTATCAAAATTCAACAATTTCTCATTTATATTTTTTTTTAAAAATAAGCATTTATATTAACGGAGGCACGAACTATCGTTGGAAGATCCGCCACCGAAATAAACATAGCATCCAATCCCAAATTCAGTCTTGAAAGAGTGTCTACCGTTGCATTAGTTTCGCGAAAAACATGAACCAAATCTGCGTTCAAAGGCCACTTAGCTAAAGAACCAGCTTTAATTAAAGTGACCAACACTTGCAAGCAGTGTTTTGAAAACCGGACCGGATCGGTCGGTTCGACCGGTTGGACCGCGAACCGGTTCTATGCTATAGTTGGCCATGGCTCTGGTCCGGTTCTATGCTATAGTTGACCAGGTTAGAAAATCGGTCAAAAATCGGTTAAATCGTGGAAACCTCCGAACCGGCGGTTTCCGGTTTTCGAGATTTTCCTTTTTTTTTTTTTTCGTTTTGCAAAATGCAACTATCAAGATTTGAATTCAAGACCTTTGTAATAAACGACCAATGTAGTAACCATTGCACCATCACATCTTATTAGTTTTGTTTTGATAACTTATTTATATAAAACAAAAACTCATATTTCTTTTTTTCATTTTTTTTACAAAATCTAATCATCTCATGGCTCTTTCTTTTTAATCTTCAACACACACACACACACACACTCTCTCTCTCTCTCTCTCTCTCCTCTTTTTTTTTGTCACTCTCTTTTTAATCAAACCACTTTATTTTTAATTTATTGATGTTTTCTTCCATCTTTTAATTTTATTTTTGTCCATTAAATTGAAAAAGGTTAAAAAAGAATTATTTTTCTTTAACCCAAATTATTTAATGCCACAACCACTCACTTTTATCTCATTTTTTATTTCTTATCAAGTTTGCATTTCTATTTTCGATTCTTTTGACTTCTTTCGAACTCCAAAATTCCTTTTTTAAATTGCAATCTCTAAATCCCAAAACGTAAATTAAAATTTTAGTTCACAAAATCTAAATTCTCAAAGACATGAATTTTGTATAATTTTAAAATATTATGATATTTTTGGGTTAGATCTAAGATTTTTTTGGTAGATATAATTGAAATTGAAATGAAATTTATTTGTTTTAAATTATAATTTAAATTTTTTATTTTTAAAAAATCAAGTTATTCAAAAATAGTAAACTTTTCATCATATAATGTATTAAATTAGTCCATTACATGTCTTATTTTGTGCATAATATTTATATAAATTATTTTTTTTTAAATTCATTGAATCGAGGTTGAACCGGTCCGACCGGTTGAATCTCGACCCTTTCACGTCACCGGTTCAATTAACGGTCCAGTTTTTAAAACATTGCTTGCAAGTCCACCTCAACTTGCCTCTAGTGGGAAAGAAAAAGTTATTTGTGCCCCATGTTTCATGTTTCAAAATCGACTAAAAAACATTATCCTAGTTGTACATTACTTGTTCAACTACCTTTCCAACTTCTGACCCTACATAGCCATTAATGTCATCGCCCATATTTGTGGTGTTCGAAATGAATTTACAAGTGAAAAATAAGAAAATTTGCATCATCTACTCTACTTTGAAAAATGGCTAAGATGAAATGTTGTGAGATTAAATTTGTGATGATCACATATTAGGTTTGCCTAAAAACTTGTTTGCTTGGCTCTGCACCTCATAGGGTGGCATAAAATGTTCAAATAATTTAGCCTAAGGGTACGTTTGGTTCTACAGAATTAGAATTGAATTAGAATTGAAATTCTATAGAATTGGAATTCTATGAATTGGAATTCCAAGTCATTTCAATTCTTTCGTTTGGAAAATGCATAGAATTGATACGGAATTTATTTGAAATTCCAAATTCTTTGTTTGTATGAGAGAAGAATTCATTAGGAATTAGAATTGTTTCCAAGTAATATTTCCTTACATAAAAAATTTCTTTTTTTTACTATATAATAATTTTTTAACATTTAGCTAATTGTTACTAAAGCTTTAAGGAAAAAACCAATTAGTACCTTTAAGAATTTACTTTTTCTTGCATTTAACTAATTGTTAATAAAGCTTTAAAAGAAAAAAAAATTAGTTCCTTTTTTGCAAAAATAAAAAAATTCTTTTTAAAAAAAATTAAATTAAATTAAATAAAAAAATAATTGTATATTCTAACTTAAAAAGTAGTTAATATTTATCGGGTTATCGAGTTAAAACCTTGATACTTTTTAAAGTTAAGAACATTAAATTTTAGAAAATCAAAAGCCTACTCTATGATATGAATTGGGAGGAAAGTCATAACTTGTACCTATTATAAATATTTGAGTTTTGTATCTTACAAGAAATTTCAATAGATGAATACGCAAACAAAGTGTTTTTGGTGTAGAATTTGAGGGATGAACACTTGTGATGAATAATGAGAATTTGCTTTTCGAGTTGTGATTTAGATTCGCTTTCTATTAGCCTAATTTCAGTACCCTTTATAGAGTGCAAATGACAATGGATGAATTTCCTATAAAATAAGATGATGAAGTTATCTTGATAACACTTTGCGCTAATGTTTCGAAACTCTAAAGAAAAAGCGCTGGTAATATTTTTAAAGAATTTCTAATGGAGTGATCATCAGGGAAGTCAGCAACCGAAATCAAATGGAGGGGACCACAAGGCAAGAATTGGTTATAACAGACTGAAGTCGGTTGGAGAAGAAGAGAGTTAGTTAGCTGATTGTCTCCTGAGCTTGAAGCTAGTAATTGTATAAATAAACATCTACAATGAATGTGAGGATCATCGAGGAATTCATCTGTAATCTTCTTACTACTCAATAAAATCTCAGATTCTCATGATCTCTCTTTCTTTCTCTCTTCAGCTCTTACTCTCATCTCTCTTTTCTTCTATTCCTTCTTCTGATCAACTCAATCCATTTCAAAATTCACAAGGCACTTGCAGGAGTCATAGAAGGAATGTAAACTGGTATCAGGTAGGGGTGAGCAAACGGTGCATATTCGGTAATTCGGGTATATGAATTCAGTAAATTCGGTTATTAGACTTACAGAAATTTAAACCGCTTTCAAATTCGAATTGGATACACTTGAATTCATTTCAATTTCAAATTTGAATTTGGAAACAGTAATGAATTCGGGTTAACCGAATTCAATGATTAATTTACAAATTTATAATTTACAATTATTAATAATAAGTAATATTAGTTACAAACTTACAAATTACAATGATTAGTGATAAATGATATTAGTTACAAACTTATAATTTACAATAATTAGTGATAAGTTACTAACTTACAAACTTATAATTTATTCAAATCAAAATACAACTTATTTACTTACTTATGTTATTGTGTAGTTGTATATACAATGTCACTTATTTACTTTTAAATTACAAAGTATGTAATACGTTATACTTACATTTATTCTTATTTCTTATATAGCTTTTTTGGAAAAATATGCAAATCACTTAATTTGCTTTTAATAGTGAAAGCCAATACAAAAATACATTGATTCACAATTCATATGCATTCACTTAGACTGCTTAGTTGTTTTGTCTATGCTTAAAGCCTTAAGATTAGTGAATATAGAATATGAATTTTTATGTTAAATATGTAATATAATTTTAGAGCACATTAATACTTGCAAGTTACAAGTTACGCATTCAAATATCAATAATTCAAACATGAATGATATACCAAATTATGAATATCTAAATTCTAGTTACTAATTATATTTATTGTTTAATATTTAGTATTATACCTCTACTTATTAATTATTATCTAATTCTAGCCGTGTATAAAATAATAAGTATTATAGTTATGTTATGTATTGTTGTATATTTGTATTATTATAATCATATAACAATTAACAAATACTAAAATAGTATATTGTACATCATTATATATTATGATTATCAAAAGTATATGATAATACCATATACTAACTATTATTAACAGCATTTACCTATATAATATAATAATATATTAGTATTACATACTAATGCTAAATAGCATTTATCTATATATTATATAATTTTATAAACTAATTTGGCATTCTAATGCGGTAATACTGTAGCCTATTTCATTTTACCGAATTTGAATTCGAAATCGGTTATTATCAAATTCATAATCTCATTACCTATTTCATACCATATTAGAATTCGGTGAATTAAGTAAATATCGCTTTTGTACCAAATTACCAAATATCCGATTTTAAATTACCAAATTGAGTTTGAATTCGGGTATGAATTTGGTACGTGCCAAATTTGCTCACCCCTAGTATCAGGTGAGCATGAAAATATTTAGAAGCAAATTTATTTTGGAAGGGAAAAAAAACTGGAGCAAGAAGTATGTATAGGCCAAATAATCAAAGCGAAATGCATTAATGAAAGAATTATAGGAAGCTCCTTTGATCGGTTCTGCCTTGCGTAGCACATCAAATTCGGTAGAAAAGCGTTGCCACCAAATACCCAAATTGCATGGAAATGGAAATGGTTCCCACATTATTTTCCATTTTATTCAGCACAACTCCTATCCGGTTTCTGATAATAATTTTATACAGAATCATTAGGATTTCAATCTAATTAGAAATTAGAAAATTATTTGTGCCCCATATTTCGAACTTCAAATTCGGTCAATTGACGCAATTCTAGTTGTACATCACTTGTTCAACTTATTTTCTTACCCTACTTAGCCAATAATACAATTGCTGACGGTAAAATATATAGATATATACTGGCGTTGGAAATTAATCTACCTATGAACCTGCATCCCTTTCTATAAACCAAGAAAATTGGATATGGCCAAAAATAAAAGAAAAAAGAAGACAAAAAATATGCTATTCATATAAGCTGCTTTCATAAGTATCTGTCTTGGCTAGTATGCAATGCATATTGAAGCCGTAGAAAATTGTTGTAGTCATAGCACGTGTGATTACGTGTTCCATTTTTTGATGCAAAACTTAGATAAGCTTCATGATTACGTAGAATCATGGGAATTTATTCACATTAAACCATAAAAATTTTAAAGCCCCATGTTTTTCAATGATTCAAAACTGATTAAAATAATCCTAGTTGTACATTACTTGTTCAACTAACTAGCTTTCCAACCACTCACCCTACTTAGCCATTAATGCAATTCCCCAGAGTTGGAAATTAATCTTCCTATGAACTTGTATCCCTTCCTTGCGATCAAGAAATTTTACTTCATTCTTTCTATTTTGAAACAATGGCTAAGATTCAATTTGTGGTGACATATTGGATTTGCTTGACAGTTTGTTTGGTTGGCTGTACACCCCCAGAAGATCACATAAAATGTTCATCAGGAAACACAAATTGCACGATCACAAACACCTATGCGACGTTTCCTGATCGAAGTATATGTCGTGCAGCTGAAGCAATGTACCCTAAATCTGAGCAAGAGCTGATTTCAATTGTGGCAAATGCAACGTCATTACAGAGAAAAATGAAGGTTGCAACCACAACATCGCATAGTATTCCTAAGCTCATGTGTCCAGGCGGTGAAAATGGGATTATCATTAGCACCAAGTACCTGAATAGAACAGTAAATGTTGACAAATCAGCCATGACTATCACAGTTGAGCCTGGGGTGACCCTAAGGCAGCTGATCAATGCCAGTGCTGCTGCGGGGCTTGCTCTACCTTATGCTCCATATTGGTGGGGTTTAACTGTTGGTGGAATGTTGGGCACGGGTGCACATGGAAGCACATTATGGGGCTTGGGGAGTGCTGTTCATGATTATGTGATTCAGCTCAGGATTGTTACGCCTGCTGGCCCTGATGAGGGTTATGCAAAAGTTCGAAAGCTGAGAAATGGTGATCCTGAGCTTAATGCTGCTAGAGTCTCGCTTGGAGTTCTTGGAGTTATCTCACAGGTATAAATTATGATTTGATGCAACGCATCCGTTTTTTTCTTGCAGCTTATAAAGCAAATACATATCTTTATTAGTCTTGCCTCAAATCTCAACCTTTGGTTTCGCCACTGCTAGGGAAGAAAAAGATGTATCCTCTGTATGCTCTCCTATCTCGTCACCAAACAAGTTGGAAATTGTAGATTTTCCTTCATCTGATTAAACATTGTCATTAACAGTCCATGCAAATCTAGATTGTTTCCAGAGGAACAGAAAAGTTATCAAGTCTGTAGTGACCGTGGAGTCTCTAGTTCAAAACTCAAGGCCTTCTCTTTCCTGCTTTGCCCTGCAAGACTTAAATTTTTTTCTTGTACTAAAACACAGAAAAAGGGTGGAGAGAGAGAGAGAGAGATTGCCATTTTATGGACTACGTACTCGAAAAAGTTCTAGAAGAAAAGTGAAACTTTATGCTTTATTAATTCTTTTCTGACCTATATTTTTTTTACGGAAGAAATGTAACGAAAAAAAGAAAGAAAAAACCGTTATTCAGGTGACTCTACAACTGCAACCGTTATTCAAGAGATCAATCACATATGTTCAGAAAAATGATTCAGACTTTGGAGATCAAGCCTCCACCTTCGGCAGACAGCATGAGTTTGCAGATTTCACATGGTACCCAAGCCAACACAAGGTAGTTTATCGGATTGATGATCGAGTCCCCTCCAACACCACCGGAAATGGTCTTTATGATTTTATGGGATTTCGATCTACACCTTCACTCTTTCTAGCACTAATAAGAACAGCAGGTAGGTTAAGTCAACATAAGTTTGCTGAATGATACTTGTAGTTTTAATGGGCATGTATTAATTGAAGTTCTATTTCTGGCTTTCTTGGTTTAATTTTGAATAGAGGAGACTCAAGAATCCATACGTGATGCTGTTGGGAAATGCATAAATGGAGGCATAACCACATCTATATTGACAAACGCTGCATATGGATTGACAAACGACGGTATATATTTGTCCAAAATCTACTGTTTAAATTTTGTAATCAATTGTTCTTTGTTTTCTTTTTTTTTTCAATGATCAAGACAAAAGTTTTTCATCGTATAAACAATCAAATTAGTAATAACTCCACGGCCTTTTTCTTTCTTTTTTTTTTTTTTCATTCGTGTGGTATTTTGTGTAAGTATCAAAACAGGACTATCCCCAGAACTTTGCATATTAATTTATCGGATTCATAATTGCTTTGCATTGGGGTAGACCAGTTTCTTGTATCAATGTTTTAAGCTTAAAAGCTTAATAAATACCAATTTAACCCAAATCATCATCCAAACATTTGAAGCACAATGGAAGTATTATCACAGTTGTTTGCTAACTAGTGTTTGGATAGCATGTTTTTTCAAATAATATTTCGCTTGCATCATAAACATATTTTTCTATCCACCTTTTTATATTTCTAATCTATCTTTTTATCTCACATACATCATATTACAAAAAGTGCTACAGTAATTATTCCAAATAATATTTCAAATAATACTCTATCCAAACAAATATTTTTATAAAGAAGATAGAGTGTACAACACGAATGAATGTGAAAACTTAGTCAATACTAAACTGTAAAAAGTTAGGCCAAAACTGACACGAGACGTCTGATTAATGTCTACACTTTCAAATAAATGCAAGATGCAAGACATGAGACATTTGATTAATGTCTAGTTTCTCCGTTCAAATGTTCTCATAAAGAAAATAGAGTGTACAACACGAATGAATGCGAAGACTTAGTCAATTATGAACTCTAAAAAGTTAGGTCAAAACTGACATGAGACGTTTGATTAATGTCTACACTTTCAAGGAAATGCAAGATGCAACAGCAAGGCATGATCTTTTAGTCTTCAATCTAGCTAGATTCCAAAAGTGAAAATTATGTTTGGAAAGAGAATATTTGTTTCCCTTAACTTACAAAGGTCTCTTCTAATTAATGCGTTACAGGTTCAATGTTTAAGGGCTATCCTGTCGTAGGGTACAACAATCGCCTCCAATCATCTGGTTCCTGTCTTGATAGCCCACAGGATGGATTAATAACTGCCTGCCCTTGGGATCCTAGAGTTAAGGGTCTATATTATTTCCAAAATGGATTTAGCATTGGCTTATCAAAAGTCAAAGATTTCATACAAGATGTGCAAAAGCTGGCTGCTTTGCAGCCTCGAGCGTTGTGTGGTGTAGATCTTTACGATGGTTTCCTCATAAGATATGTTACAGCTTCAAGTGCTTATTTGGGAAAGCAAGAAGACGCTCTGGACTTTGATATAACATACTATAGAAGCAAGGATCCAATGGCCCCAAGACTGTATGAAGACATCCTTGAAGAAATAGAGCAAATGGCAGTGATTAAATATGGAGGGCTACCACACTGGGGCAAAAATAGGAATTTGGCGTTTGTTGGGGCAATTAACAAGTACCAAAATGCTACCGAATTTTTGAAGGTCAAACAATTGTATGATCCTTTAGGGCTGTTTTCTAATGAGTGGACAGACCAAATTCTTGGAATAAAAGATGGGATTACTATTATGAAGGATGGTTGTGCTTTAGAAGGATTATGCATATGCTCACAAGATAGCCATTGTGCCCCACAGAAAGGTTACTTTTGTCGACCCGGAAAAGTTTACATCGATGCAAGGGTTTGTACTCGTTTATCATCATAAAAATGTATCTCATTTCTTGTAGACAATAAGATTCTTGCATTTTTAATGGAATATGAATTTATGTAATAATAAATGACTAAATTTTACTTTGAACTCTTACAGTATAGAGTACTTTCACTTTAGTTCTTAAACTTCATTATTGGATACCCTTTTTTTTCTGAGCAAAATTCTAACATTTCCAATGATCAAGACATGAAGTTTTACACTGGAGGAAACTCCTCTTATTTACATCAATTAAGACTAGTACCATACACTCTTCAAATGAAGTAAAGAAAAGCAATGCGGAAACAAGTAAGCTAACTAAGATGGCTTTGGTCAAGAACTAAATCCCAGTTCTCCTGAATCCTCGGTATCTTATACCATGAAACAAATATCAATCGAATAGCATCCTAGTCACAACCTGCACACTAGATAGTCTAACCTGCTGAAACACCATTTGATTCCTTGCCTGCCAAAGATGATGCTGGGTCGCTGATAGAGCTAACCTCCTCAACTTGTGACAAAAAGAATTAGATGTATTACGCTTGCTCCACCAATATACTTCTTGCCGTACCAAATTTTCCCTATACAATAAGCACAACTTTTGAGTCTTGCCCCAAAAACTACGGCTGAAGTCACATTCAAAAGCCAAATGTTCTAGTGTTTCATCATCTACATCACAGAAAACACAAGTAGAAGGAAGATACAGCAATTCCCCAATTTCTCTGCCTTGCTTTAGTGTTTAATCGATGTCTGACCGCCAGCCACAAAATAAATGCATATCCTGGGATAAAACCTTTCCCCCACACTAATGTATACCACTGCATCCTGTTTCCAGATTCAATAAACTGTTTAAATGCATATTTAATATTAAGCTCACCAGTTAAAGTTTCGGGAAAAATCCACTTTTGACCCTTAAACTTTGAGCTAAGGACACATTTTGTTTCCAAACTTTTAGACTCACCACATTTAATATATAAATTAATTATTTTGGACCACATTTAGTTCAAAAAAGGTAAAATATTCAATTTGAATGGAGAAGGCTGACGTGGCCATTGATTTTAATTGAAAAATTGTTTTTACTGAACGGCCACGTGCAAAACACATGACTTTCTCCATCCAAATTAAGCAATTTACTGTTTTTGAACTAAATGTGGCAAAAAATAATTAATTCATATACTAAATGTGGTGCGTCTAAAAGTTTGGAGACGAAATGTGTCCCTAACTCAAATTTTAGGGACGAAAAGTGGATTTTTCCCTAAAGGTTTCAGTCCAGCTTACATGATCATCCCTATGTAAATTTTGTAACAAGGAGACAGCAGTTGATTAACACTGTTCCTTGATCTCTTGTGAACATCTTCTCCCAGAGGGCCGCTTCCATCTATCCCAATCAATGAATTCCGCCACCTTTGAATCCTTGGTTAACCTTAAATTATGCAGCAAATGTTCAGAAAATTTGAGATGCAAACGCTCCAACGGGTGCCAAATATCATACCAAAAAAAGGTATTCTGACCATTTCCAATCTCACTTGCAGAAAAGGATAAATGATAGTTCTCAATTGCAACACTTTTCTTCATATCCATGAACAATCCTTCAACACTCCATATCCACTATTATTGGACACTTTATTTTTTAAAGTATGAAATCTATCCCACTTTAGTTCTTAGATTTTAATATTGGAAACTACTTTAATCTATAAAATATGAAATTCATCCTACTTTAATCCTTAAACTATGAGCATGCTTGCCTACAATTCTATTAAATTTTAAATTTAAACATCATTTGTCTACTATCCTATTAGTTTTGACAATTTTGCAGGATAACCTCTTTTCCCTATATTATCCCTTCTTTGGAGAGTAATATGCATATTACATTCATATTCAACTTTTGAATTTTGGAGAGTAAGATTGGAAAGAAAAGTATAAAAATCACAATCAAAACACTATTTTTTAAAAGTTAAATTCCCGAAATGTGACAAAAAAATTGAAGCTAAGGAAGTATTAGTATGACCATAATAAATTAGCTTATTCTAGCTTTTTCCGTTTTGTTACGCAAAGCGTCATTGTTTGATTGAGAAGCTTAAAGCTGTCAATAGGACCAAAAAAACTCTTTGGCCAACTAACGCTGGTTCCATAAAGAACACAGCATCATCTGTTAAGCTGGCTAACTTTGGAAATTTGGCGATAGTTTGATCCGGTGCCGGAAGTGGATCCCTGTCCGGATCCACATCGGCGAAAAATACGAGTGACTTTATTTAGTTTTAAGGCCTTTTCTGATGTTGCCTTTCCTTTCCTTTTTTCTTTTTCTTTTCCTCCATTGTTTTACACACTTTCTGTGTATACAAACGCTTAAATAAGAATTATTGTAATGTCTTATTATCAAGACAACAAGTGCCACAATTATCCAAAATGTATACAACTTTTGGCGCCTAATTGATTGTGGAATTCTGACTGTCACCCTGCTCTTAATCTAAATTCAATATATTTGGTACCTCTAATTAGGGAAAATGGCCAATTTAGTCCCTAAACTTTTATTTTTTGTCGATTTAGTCCCTATATATTATTTGTAGCCAATTTAATCCTTAAACTTATATTTCAGTTCCAATCAAGGAACTCAGCAGGCGGCGCCACTGCATAATTTCCATCATGCTCCTAATCGAGAAACCCAAAAGGGGTATTTTAGGGACTTCAATGAGCCCAATGTCTCAGCAGCAACGCAAGCTTTCAACACATGTATACGTGAACCTATCCGACTAAATTCCAATCCGATGCATTAGTATTTCAATTTTGTGTGAATGCATTAGTAAATAAGAAAAACAGCTAAACAGGGAAAAAAATGTACCAAAAGGAAAAAAAACTAAAAGAAGAAGAAATGAAAATGTAATTCCAAAGGTAAATACAAGCTTGAATTAGTTCATCACGAAGAAATGACTTAAGGAGTTGAATAAATACACTAACGGGCCGCAATTTGGTATTTGCCTTGCATATGGAAAGTGAACCATAACCAACGTTTTAAAACTCAGACCGTTAATTGAACCGATGAGGTGTTCGGGTCAAGATTCAATTGGTCGGACCGGTTCAACCCTGGTTCAATGAATTTTTTTTAAAATAATTTATATAAATATATATGCACAAAATAAGACATGTATTGGACTAATTTAAGACTTTATATGATGAAAAATTAATATTTTCAAAGAAGTTGGATTTTTACAAATAAATTTTTTAAATTATAAGTTAAAACAAATAAATTTCATCTCAATCTTAATTGAATTTACCAAAAAAATAATGTTAAATAAAACTCAAAAATTTTGATATTTAGATATTGCAACTTAAGAAAAAAAGAAGTTTTGAATTTGGAGGAAGTCAAGAAAATAGAAAATAAAAATACAAACTTGATAAGAGGCAAAAAAATAAGAAGAAAGTGAGTGAATATAGCATTTAATAATTAGTTTTTAGGGTTAAAGAAAACATATTTTTTAAATTTTTTTTTCAAGTTAATAGAAAAAAACAAAAAACCCGTCGGTTCAACGGTTCAATCCGGTTTTAAGTATAATTAACCCAAAGCATGAACTGGACCAGAGCCAAGGCCGATTCGGGATCCGACCAGTCGAATCGGCTGGTCCGATCCAATTTTTAAAACACTGACTATAACTACATTTGTCCGACACTGGAAAGCAAAGAATGGGAACCGGCCTTGGCTCCGGTCTGGTTTTTAAAACACTGAGTAATATCACATATTATACTTGTCCCGTATTTTGTGAGCTGTGCTTCGAACAGCTACCTTAGAAATGCACAACGGTTAAACCTTAAGGAACCACCACTGTAGCTGCCTTATGGAGTTCTGAAGAATTCAAACACCAGAATATTCACTCAAGATTTGAATGATTCACTTATCTCCAGCAAAACTGTGAGTGATCGTTAAGAGAAACAGCTGTAGAAGCATCAGATGCATTTAGAAACTTTATTAGTATTTATTAATAATGTAATTTTTGTTATATTGTTGGATTGTAATCATTTAGTTTACTCCCACCATTGTGGGTTACTTGTAATTTTATAAGGAAAAAAAAGCTTAAAATATTTGACAAATATTCAATTGATTTGCTGATTTCTTGTAGGAAACTCCCATGTTAATTTAACTTCGAAAGAGAGGATCAAAATTTGTTTATCTAGCAAACATAAATCAGAAATCAATTTTAAAACCATGCGGGGATTAAACCACAATATTCAGAAAAGCTCCAAAGGGGGAATCTTTTTCCTTAAAACCAAATTTGTTTAATAAACATTCCTCTGGCGTCAGAATTTCGGATGCTGAGTCACGACTCAGGACCAGAAAACTCTGTCAAAATTTTCTTAAAAATAAATAAAACTTTCTAATAAAAAAATACTTAATCATTTACTTGCACCCAAAAAAAAATTCACTTGCATGACTGACCAGGGAAACAAAAAAGCTATAAATTATAATCCACTAAACCAAAATCTTGCATTTACATAAATAAATAAATTTATTGATGCACATTATTGGTTGTAATTCTTCAATTATCCAAGCCCAAGAATTAATATGAATAAGGAGAAGGAGGGTATAAGGCCAGAGGCATCGAAACCATTATGATGAAATTTAATTTGGTAACCCAATCCGTAGTGGAAGGAATTGTTGAAGAACGTGAAAACAAATGATGATGATGATGATGATGATGATGATGATGATGATGATGATGATGATGATGAGAGACATATTTAAAAATGAAAACAAATGGGAAGAAAGTAAAGATCGCGCTTTTTTTTTTCAAGAGACCAGTTGAAATTTTGGTCACACCCTTTAGCGCTGCTGGATTTGATGGTGGAAGAAACTAAAATTATTAATAAAAATTACTTTGTGTTCGAGAAAAAGGAAAAGGACTAAATGAGAAAAAATATGAGATGGGCGAATAAAGATACTTTACATAAGTTGTAATTTTTTTATGCACGGCCTGTGTATGCATAAGTTATATTGGATATATGCTACATAATTTAATTTTAAATTTGAAATTCAGTTTTTTCAAAAGTAGCATACATCTACAACTGCTAGTGTAAAAAATATTTACACTAATAGTGTACAAAAACTTAATTCATTATTTGCCAAGCTCTTTTTTTTTTTTGGTATCCAAATTATTTGATTTGTCGTCAATTATATAGAATTGATAAAAATTTGAATCTGTTAGGTCTAAACATGTCTTCAAGGAAACTTTAAAGATGAAAATGGTTCAAACGCCAAAATATTTATTATTCCCATTTGACAAATTTTCAATTGGTTTGGTGATTGTCTATCAAACATTTTGTATTAATTTAAATTGCAAAAAAGAGGGTGGAAATTCTGTGGTAGCGTAAATCTGATAGGGAATGAACATTTCCATTAATTGAATCTAGAATATGTCTCCAAGGATTTTTTTTTTTTTCCAAAGCCATAAAAGTAAGCACACTTGTTTTGCTTTTTCTTTATCTAGAATCCCAAAGGTGTACTTTGATTGAGGAACGGATGATATTATGCAAATCTAGAAAACCAACTGGGGACCTTCATTGACTACCTAACTTGTTATTTAATATATTAACAAAAATCGTTCAAGACGGTTAACCTGACAACGATTCCTGTTCTAAGTCATCGATGGACTGGTTCATACTGATAATTGTGATGAAAAACGAAATATATACATCACTCTAGAGAGCAAGCTATCAACTTTCCATGAAGACTTTTATGTAGTCGTCTTTATCAGCAATTTCTACTAGCATTTAAATGACTCACCCATCTGAGCTAGCTTTATCAAATATCCGGTACCAAAAAACATCCAATGGTGCATCTTCTTGGTATTTATATTCGTGTTTACTGCTACTGTTCTTATTCAATTCTTATTCAAGTCTCCAGCCAATTCTCATTTGGCAGTAGTAATCAATTTTATCATTATTTAGATCTTTACTGGTATATTGTACATGAAAAAATGTTAAAATTTATTAGCAAAGTCATAAATTTTGTTTGAAAAAGTAGCAAGTTCTGTACAAAAATAGCAAGTTGGTTGAGGCCCCTACAATAAGTGAAAGTATTGGACCACCAAACCTACTATTCCAACCCCTTTGAAACGCTATATGTGGACGTCTTGATCTTGAAGGCTATGCATTTAGGAATTTTTCTTTGTTTTTCTTGGTTGTTGGTCTATTCTTTTTTTTTTTTTTAGCTTCATCTTCTTTATAATTTAAAAGCAACTAAAATGTTTTACTTATGATTTATAATGCCACATGAATGTCAAAGAATGTCTTCCTTGGAGAAAGAACATGTCCTTCAAGAGAAACTATCAGAGGTCATCCAATTAAACTGTTTGTCGCACTATATATAATTCACTTTAGGTATAAATACTTTTTGAATGCTCAAACCTCTTATTCGACATTATAAACTTTTGAAAGATCAAATTTTGATAATGAACAAGTACATAAAAAAATATTCAAAATCTATACAAAACTTTTTTGATAAATATTCAAGTACATATTATTGTCATATTATCTACATATTTTGGTACAAGATTTTGCATTATTTCGTGTATCAACTGGTAATTTTAGATAATGATGGATATCTGTCTAAGCAGGGTTGCATCGTTTAGGGGGTCAGTGCATTTTCTACGCTAATTACTATAGTACTATTCCTGCGGAGCATTTCTATAGTACTATTCCACTAATATTTCCAGCCAATTACTTTTCTTTTCATCAGCCAAATTCGATTAGATCAGATGCTTACTCGAAGTTTAATAAGAACTGAACAATAGTAGGAATAAAAACTTTCACAAAGTTAGATATTAATCATTTGTTAGATATTCTAAATAGCACAGAACAGAGTTTTCTGATAATCAATAAAATGAGGTGATTTTGTCCAACAAAAAATTCCTTTTTTTTTTTTTTTTGGGATTTGACTGCGTGTCACTTGTGCTAATACATTGGAGTTATACCATGCAGCTAGCATAATGATTTACCATTTTGTTTGAGGGGACAAATGCATTTTTATTAGGCGAATATTATAATGAAATAAAGTGTGCAACCCTCATCTTTTCAGTAAATTTTTTTGGGGACCTGCTTATACGTGTTGCAGATGTCAGAATTCAGATATTAAAAAAATATAGTATTTTTGCTTTTTTCCATTTGTAAACATTCCTAATCATCTAATTAAAATGGACACAAACTGAGAAAGGTGTGATTACAATCATGTAACATATAAACGAAGCTATGAACTTGTTTGTTTAAGGAATAATTGCCATTTAGTCATGCGTAGAGTTGTGACTAATATAACTATCAATTCTTCCCAAAAAAACTAATTCTGTCCCCCATGTCTGTATAGTTGTAATTGTCATAAAAGAAAATGGTTAAGTTCCTTATCGTATAGATTGCAAACCATTATCAGCTTTGTATGGTTCCATCCTACTTCCTACAAACACAGAACATTGAAGTGATGCTTTTTGTAAGTGTATAAATAAGGCCACCTGGCCATCTGAACTTCCCATATCAAATAAACCAATAATAGCAAAGAAATCCAATGGAGCATCATCTTCTTTGTGCTTCTTCATCTTTACTACTACTCTTCTTATTCAGTTCTATTCCTGTAACCAGCCAATTCACTTTTGGAAGCAGCAAACAAGCTCATAATTATGCGAATGTCTCGTGTATTGAGAATGAACGACAAGCTCTTCTTTTATTCAAGCATGGGTTGATAGATGAATCAAATCGTCTATCTTCTTGGATTGGAGAAGCTTGTTGTTCATGGGAAGGAGTTGGTTGCCACAAAATCACCGGCAGTGTTTTGAAACTTGATCTTCGCAATATGGTGCCACTCTATTCTGATGAGGATTATCACTGCACAAATTGCTTGGGAGGCCAATTAACTCCATCTTTGGTCAATTTGACCGATTTGCAATACTTGGATTTGAGTGTGAATAATTTTTCAACATTCCAAGTTCCCGCATTCCTTGGATTGTTGAAAAACTTGAGATACCTCAATCTCTCAAATGCTGGATTTGATGGTGAAATTCCCTACCATTTAGGAAACCTCTCACATTTACGGTATTTGGATCTTAGGTGGAATTGGTTGAGGACTAAGGATCTCGGATGGGTTGCTGGGCTCTCTTCTCTAGAAGGCCTAGTCCTGTCCAATGTGAACCTTACAGCCGCTCGAGATGGGTTACAGTCCATTAACATGCTACCTTCACTAACAATGCTAGACTTGGATAGTTGTGGTCTTTTCATCCATCCTCATCTTTCACATGTCAATTTCACATCTCTTGCTTTCCTTGATCTCAGTGGAAATAATTTCAGCAACTACACGGCCCCTCCTTGGCTCTGTAATCTTACTGGCCTCCATGATCTTCATCTTGGTCGTAATAATCTTTCTGATCCAATTCATGGTCTGTTTGATCAAATGACCTCTCTAGTTCATCTAGATCTATCTTCAAACCGCTTTGATGCTTCAATGTTGAAATCACTTTGTAATGCAAGCAGTCTTACTTATTTGGATCTGATGGCTAATAATTTGCAAGGGTCAATACCAAGTGAAATAGGCCAGCTTTCAAAATTAACAATCCTATTATTGCACTTTAATAAATTAAATGGTACCATACCGACCGATCTTTGGCAGCTGACGAAGCTACAAGATTTTGACGTTGGTGACAATTCATTAGCTGGGGTCCTATCTGAAGACCATTTTGCAAAACTCGGAGAGCTGAAGTCACTGGACCTAACTGGAAACTCACTCGCTCTGAACGTGAGCTCCTCGTGGGTTCCTCCTTTTCAACTCCATGAAATTTGGATGGGATCCATCATTGTGGGACCCAGGTTCCCAGCTTGGCTTCGGACGCAGAAGGAGGTTTGGGTGTTAGACATGCGGAACGCGAGCATTTCAGATGCCATACCCAGCTGGTTTCGAGTGCTTTGTCATAATATTACGTCATTAGATCTCTCCAGCAACAGCCTAACTGGAAATCCTTTGGAATTCAAACAATTGAAGCATAGACCAAGTCGTTATCGTTATCGAGATATATCTCTAAGCTCCAACAAATTGGACGGATCTCTCAAATCGTTTCCGTTGGATATTTCAGTTTTAGATCTTTCACACAATTTTCTTACTGGACATATTCCGCAGCTTGAAGTTGGTCAAACTTCGGTTGTACATACTCTCTTACTAAATGATAACCGTTTCATAGGTACCATCCCGGAAGGCTTGTGCAAGTTGGAAAATTTATCAGAATTGGATCTATCCAACAATCTTCTGTCCGGAAGAGTTCCTCTGTGTCTAGGAAACTTGCAAGACCTGCTGTACCTAAACTTGGCAAATAACAGTCTATCCGGTCAAATTCCGAGTTCACTGGGTAACTTGTGGCGACTTCTTTCTCTGCATTTGAATGGAAATAAATTCGTTGGAAAGCTCCCTGCCTCAATGCAGCATCTGAGAAATTTGACAGCTCTTGATATCGGTGACAATGGACTGACGGATATTATACCAGCTTGGATTGGGGAAAGGTTGTCAAATTTAATTTTTCTAAGATTTCAGTCAAATAACTTCCATGGACCTATTTCTGATACACTCTGCCAACTCTCATATCTTCGAGTTCTGAACTTAGCACATAATAACTTGAGTGGATTTATTCCTCACTGCTTTAACAACATTAGTGCCATGGTATCAGGGCTACATGGACATGGCCGCGTTGATTCACAAGAAAGGCTTGAAGACATTAAGGGAGGAAGAGAACTTGAGTATTACCTAAGTAGCCTTCGGTTTGTTGAATCCTTAAGCCTCTCAGCAAATAATTTAGTTGGCGAGATCCCGGATGAGATAATGGAGCTGGTTCAATTGCAATTTTTGAATCTTTCACAAAATTATTTGACTGGAAAGATCCCTGATAAGATTGGCAACTTGAAGCGAATTGAAACACTCGATCTATCAATGAATGCACTCTTCGGTGCAATCCCCGAAAGCTTATCTGATTTGTACTCATTGAACTCTCTGAATTTGTCACACAATAAACTTTCAGGGCCAATACCATCAGGAAATCAGCTTCAGACCTTGACCGATCCATCCATCTATGAAGGAAACAGTGGACTCTGTGGCAAACCGCTCCCAAACAGCTGCTGGAAACACAAATTGCCTACCAAAAATGGGCCTATTGATGATGATGAAGGCCACAGCGAATCTGATTGGTCTTGGTTTTATGCTGGAATAGGACCGGGTTTTGCTGTCGGGCTCTTGGGAGTTCTGGGAATCCTTCTCTTCAAGAAGTCATGGCGCTATGCATACTTCAAGTTTGTAGAAAGTGCCTGTGACAAAATCTGGGTAAAGACTACTCGCCTGAGGAGGAAGTTCCGTTGAGTAAGTTCCTATAAAAGCACTTATACTCTGTTTTTCATACCACACACTAATCCGTAGCATGCTGTCTTTGATAAATTGCTCTTTGAAAATTTCACATTTTTGTAGACATTCCTTCATCTAACTTATTCTTTTTAGAACTAATTAGAACTTAACATTGATAATTTGCAAAATTATTGTGATTTGTAATTTGTTTTTTCAAATATTTCTAAATATTTGTGTTAAGCACCCCAACTTGCCCAATTCTATCCAATAAGAAAATGATAGAGCTTAATAAGTTTTTTTTTCTTCCAAACAAAGAATAACGTAGCAATTGTAACGTAAAGTAGCAGATTCTAACATCAAATCAATAGCTTTCGAAGGAATTTTTTCCCCAATGAACTATTGTGTGATTGGAAACCCAATATTTCCTTTCCTTACCTTTTGAAAATTTTGATCCAAAAACCTTTCTCTCTTTCTACTAGCAATTGTTTCAACTCTCTCAAAAGTTTGAAATCTAATAATTCTCTTATATTATTCATACTTACATTACATTTTCTTATGTTTCATTAAAATCGATATTATAAGAATCTCATTGATTTTTTTTATTTATGACCGATTATAAAGATAATTATTTTACTGTTAGCATTTGAACGAAATAAATATTCAATGTCGAACAATTTAGATTGTTTATTTGAACGGAATAAATTTTTATTCTAGATTGAACCAGTGATTATTCTAGATGAATAAATTTTTATATTCATGTAACGCTGATAAATATGTTGACTTTTCATATATATCTCTTTTTTTTGGTTGGCTATAAAAGAAATTGGCACTTTACTAATATTAGTACTTTGTTATCTTCCAATCTGATAGGCCCACAATCATTCGAGTGCTTGCAGCTGCTGTTGTTTGGCTCTCAGAATGAGCAATCTCTTCAAGGTGATTTGAGAAGTAGTTTCACTGTATTTCTTCTGCGGATGTAATATGAAAATTAGACCTCCTTTTATTTGCTATGAATTGTATGTCAATTAAAGTTATAATAGTTTGCCTAAAAAAATTTATTATTTTGGTTTGCCTGACAAGAGACTTCCATAAACTAAACAAAATTATGCAGAATAATTAAAACACATGCAATTTATAATAAGATGATATCGCTGTTGGCTTTGCAATTACTGCTTCTGTATCGAAGCTTTTTGTTCGGTGAGTAAATTCCTTAGAAATGCTGAATTCTTGATGGTTTGGTTAATAATGGAAAATAGTAAGGTAAGCAAAATGATTTCCAGAAAAATAGTTCTTATATTTTGGATTATCGATTTGTCAATCTTGAATTCATTTTATTTGTTTTCATTTCTCAAATTTCACAATTCAGTAGAACATAATTTGACTCCCATTCTTTAACCAAAATTGTCTTCACAATTTCAATGCCATCTTCAACCCACTTGCCTTTGATGCTCATAAACGCATTTAAAAGAAAAAAGGAGTTGCCCAATATCTTGTATAAAAATTAAACAGCTGAATTGCTAAGTTTAAGACCCTATTTACCTCAAAATTTACTGTGAACAATTCTCAATTGCTTTGATTTTCCTAAAATACGGTTTTCTATCTGCAAAAGCAAAGAAGAAAAAAACCAACCGTCAACTTCTTTAAAACTTCCCATAGTAAACAAACTACGCTATTGCGCCATTGTAACATTGTTTGATCAAACATACCAACTAAAGATTTTCTTACTTTATTTTATTTTTATTGTATTTTTTTATTTTAATGTAAATAGAAAGCCTTGAACCCAGGACCTCTTATTTGTACTCCGTTCCCTCTTACCATCCAATTCATCCCCCCCTCTAGCAACTAGAGATTGTAAAATTGTTTGATAAATGTAATTACTCTTAAATTATGTTACTAATTATGTGCAATTTAATATTAGAGGTTTTGCAAGTATTTTCAAGATTTTTTTTTTTGCCAAATAGTTATAATTTGTGTTAAAAAAATTTGTCATTATTTGTTATTTCAATTTTGTCCTTACATGACGAAGTATTATATTGCCATCGCATACACCAAACCGTCCATGTTGACATAATTGCTACTTCTAAGTTCTGTACTTATCCAGCACTACTATACATATCCAAGTCTTCCTGCTAACTTCAATTAAAAAAAAATCCCATTATTCTATAATTAATTCTTTTACTCTAACTAGTTTGTTATTCTATATCTTTTTCATTATTTACTTTTTCCTAAAATACACGTGTACATAAGTGTGCCTCACCTAGTGATCCTAATAACTACACGAACTAGACAAAATTTGCTTCTTGTGAGGCCCTTTATCCAACATTCACATGAGTTGTCATTTTATTTATTTATCGATAGTAATTAATAAAAGAGAAGGACGAAATCATTACCTTAATAGTTTTGACATAGAATTTAGGGCCCGTGGAGTTGAATGTAGAGGAGGATTATGTAGAGCCTTGTTCAGGTTGGGCCAATCGACTCATTATGGTGAAATGGAGCCGAAAATTCATGGGCCTGGAACTCCAGAAAATATTCCAAATCTTTAGTTGGTGGTTGAGCTGCAAATAATCTAAAGTCAATTGCTGCCATCCCCCAATGAGCAGTGACTTCAAACCCAATTGAGGATTTTTTTTCTTTTATTTTTTGGTTCATGTACATTTGGGAGGGAAAAGATAACTTTATCCGGGTTCATCTATAAAAAGCGATTTTAGAACATTGATATTTTGGTTTTCACTTTAACATCACAACTTAAGAACATTGATGTTTTTTTAAATTCTTTTGACAACACAAGGATAAAATGAGAAGTTCGAGGGAAAATATCAAAACAATATCACAAGAATAAAGTGAACAAAAAGGGCAAAATTTTTTACTAGAAAGCAGTTTTTCAGTCAAAGTTGTCATGCTGATGGGTTAACCTGATTCGTAGTTTTCCAGTCAAAGTTGTCATGCTGATTGGTTAACCTGATCGTTTAGCAGGGCAGGGTGGAGGAGGATATTTTTACAGTCTAATATATATATATCTATACGTAGACCAGCTAGTGAATGGTCTAGGCGGCCAGAGTACAACATGAATTAGTAAACAAAGTAAATGATTATATATTTGGAGTTTATTTATTGGTCAATGATCAATAGTTAAGTTGACCACGATAAAACTTATGAAGGGCTGATGGAATCATGAGAGAGGGGGTGGGACCTTAAAAGCAGGAAGAAGATATAATATTTAAATTAAGATCTCTAATTCAATCATTGATATTTTATATTGGGTGAAACCAATGACAAGGATGCAAAACAATAATTGAAAAGGATTTTGACTTTCATGGCCAAACTAGACATGTTCGTCAACGGGTGCTCTGGTTGTTGTCAATTTTGTTTATCTACAAAGGTTACGTTTCTAAGTTTCTCCACATATCAATCCAACTCTGTCACAGGTCAAGAATATTTGCAGAGTTCTTCAAAATTTCAGCCATGCACTTTCATAAGCAAATTCAATGGCAAATCCTCTTAGCATATATGATCATTATTAGCTTCACAATTCTTTTGGTCAGAAGTACTCCTCCAGAAGATCACATAAGATGTTCATCCGGCAACACAAATTGCACCATCACAAATTCTTACGCTACATTCCCAGATCGAAGCATATGTCATGCAGCCGAAGTTGTTTATCCAACAACAGAAGAAGAGCTGATTTCGATTGTAGCAAATGCAACTTTTCTGCGGAGAAAAATGAAAGTAGCAACCTCAACATCACACAGTATACCTAAACTTATATGCCCTGAGGGAGAAAATGGCCTGATTATTAGCACCAAGGACCTCAACCGGACCCTGAATATCGACGAATCAGCCATGACCATAACAGTTGAGCCTGGAATGTTACTAAGGCAGCTGATCAATGAAAGTGCCATGGCTGGATTAGCTATACCTTATGTCCCATATTGGTGGGGTGTAACTGTCGGTGGAATTTTGGGCACGGGTGCCCATGGAAGCTCACTGTGGGGTGAATCGGGTAGTGCAGTTCATGATTTTGTGATTCAACTTCGGATTGTAATACCTGTAGGCCCTGATGAAGGTTATGCAAAAGTTCGAACGCTGCAAAATGGTGACCCTGAGCTTGATGCTGCTAGAGTATCCCTTGGTGTTCTCGGAGTGATTTCCCAGGTACCTTCTGAAGTTGATTATATACTCCAATGCATATTTCAGATCCATATTCTTCATTTGCCGCATTTTTTTTTTAAGGAAAGGAACAGAATGACCTTTGATCCAAGCGATAAGAGCACAAGACTAACAAAAAGATATAACATGGCAGGTGACTCTTCAACTGCAACCAATGTTTAAGAGGTCTATCACCCTTCTAGAGAAAAATGATTCAGACTTAGCAGATCAAGTGTCCACCTTCGGCAGACAACACGAATTTGCAGATTTAACGTGGTACCCAAGTCAAAGCAAGGTTGTCTATCGTATTGATGATAGAGTCTCCTCAGGCACTCCTGGAAATGGTGTTTATGATTTTGCGGCTTTCCGGTCTGTCCCTTCACAATATCTTGCCATGGCAAGAAGCTTAGGTTGGTTTTAAGATTAATCATTTGACTAGCCCATGTGAAACCTATTTTATTTTTCAATTAATGTAAACTACAATGGATCTGTTATTGCTTTCTTTTTGTTATTTTAACAGAGGAAAGTCAAGAATCCAGGGGTACAAGTGTTGGTGGGGAATGCGTAACTGGGTCAGTTTGCACATCCCCAATGGAGATGGCTGCATATGGATTGACTAGAAATGGTAAGCATATTTTTATTAGCATTATTAACATTATTTTGTAAACTTTTTACTGCGGTCTGAGATAACTAACATTATTGTTTAATCAGCAATAATAATCTGATTTTAAGACCATATTATTAATTGTCAAGGTGATGTTGTTGGTTTCTTTGTTGTTGAATAGGAGAGAGTCAAGAATCCACAAGTGATGTGTGGGAAATGTGTAACAGCAGCACAAACTCTATCCCAACTGGCAGTGGCAGCATATGGGTTGACCAACGATGGTATTTCTTCTCAATCCTATCTTTGGCTTTTACTCCATTCAAGTCACCTAATTCCTCCAACCCCTCAAATAACAAAAGAAAATTATTGCATACGCTTTATCTGTATATACCAGTAAAAGAGTAATGTTTGATCCTGTTTGCTTTTTGTTTTTCTAAATTTTCAGCAAATAGTAGCATTTGACATGGTAGAATATATAGCTAGAGTTGGAAAGAACTAGTGATATTTCCTTGGACTGTGATATTTCACCTACTCTTCTAATTTAAATCTATAGTATTGTTATAATTAAAGGATATAAATGACTCTAAGGGTCCCCATACTTTTTGAAAGATTTTATTTAGCCAATAAACAATAAAGGACGGTCAAGTCATCTAACTTTATATACGAAATAATTTGTTCCCCTGGGTCTGTGGCAATCAATTGTGTGGGTCAACTGCAAATGCATTATCTTGTAATTCAACAAACGCCTTAAAGATTGTTTGTACAAAATATTCCAAAGCAAGTAACTTTTTAGATTGAATATTATTGGAACATTATCAAACTATATGATCATTATCGTCCACATTTTAGAAAATGTAATACCTAGTATACACATGATGCATCAAATTATAGCATGCCGTTAAATTAAAGGACTAAAATGTAGCAAAGAAAAATTGACTATACCATGAGAATAAAATCAAGAGCCAAAGATAGGGATTATAGAAAGATATGAGAACAACATAAACCAAGACTTGTCTTGATACAGGTATGGCTTTCAATGGCTACCCTGTGGTAGGCTATAACAATCAGCTTCAATCATCTGGTACATGCCTAGACAGCCTAGAAGATGCATTGGCAACATCATGCCCTTGGGACCCTAGAGTTAAGGGCTTATACTTCTTCTATACTGCAATCAGCATCAGCTTGTCCAAGACTAAGGACTTCATTGAAGATGTGAAGAAACTTGTTGCGTTGCAACCTGAGGCTTTCTGTGGCCTAGACCTCTATATTGGTATCCTCATGAGATATGTCACTGCTTCAACCGCTTACTTGGGTAAAGATGAAGATGTTGTAGAATTCGACATGATTTACTATAGAAGTAAGGATCCAATGTCCCCAAGAATCTATCAAGACATTCTTGAAGAGATAGAGCAAATAGCATTATTTAAATATGGAGGGTTACCACATTGGGGGAAAAACAAAAATATGGCTTTTATTGGGGCAATTAATAAGTATAAGAGTGCTAGTGAGTTTTTGAAGGTAAAAAGGTTGTATGATCCTTTAGGATTGTTTTCCAATGAATGGACAGACCAAATTCTTGAAGTGAAAGATGGGATTAGTATAGTGAAGGAAAATTGTGCCTTAGAAGGATTATGCATATGCTCGGAAGATATTCATTGTGCCCCACAAAAGGGACACTTTTGTCGACCAGGAAAAGTTTATCAAGAAGCTAGGGTTTGTGTTCATTTGTCATATGAAGATGGGTATGACTGGTCTTAGAAATATTAAATTATTCTTTAAGGAAATTATGTTGTAATTTGCTCCCTTAAGTGGACAATTGGATTTCATCCGTCTGCACGTCCCTAATTGAATCTATTCAGTCTCTCACTATGTACAATTTTCTTTGTAGTAAACTTGTTATAAGTCAGTTTACATTAAGTATACAGATATTAAGCTCAAAAAGTTCTTTTTTCTTTAAGCCCAGATCCAACAGTTCAGTAAAATTACTTATCTTTGTATAAGTTATTACAATTCATGGATCTTCAATTCTATGCCACTCCTTGTCCAATCTTTTGTAATGTTGTCATGTGTTATTCAGAAATATCCTATTTAATTCCTTTTTTTCCTTTAAGTTGTAGTAACTACTATAAGGTTAAAAACTCAAATACACCATATATATATAAAAGAAAAATAAAAATACAACAAAAATTGTGACTACATAATTTTGTTATAATTTACATTTTTATGTATTGCATTTTGTTTTTAATCTTGCCAATAGTCATGGGAAATTTAGAAAAAAGTTGAATTAAAATGGGATATTTATAAAGGACTCACAGCAACAAAATAGAATGTCGAACAAGAAGTGGTATAGGAAGTACAATAAAAGTTTTTTATCTTACAAATATTGGAAGTAAAACAAGAAGTGGTATAGAAAGTACGGAACTAAGTCTCTTTTTAAACTGTAGGTCGAGGGTTCGAATCTCGCCTGTAGTGAAAAAAATCCAAAGGAACTTTTACTGAAACACGGATAGGTCCTTTCATCACCAACACATTATTATAAATTTACTTCACCATGCTTAGTTAGTTTTAGATTTTCTAACAAATAGACAACGATGATAATATATTTTGACTATTTAAGAAAATTCATTTACATTACTATGCATTTGCAATCACTAAAACAAACAAAGCCATAAAGATTTTACGTACCGTTTCATGACTACAAATTTTTTTTGTCAAACATTACTCTTATAATTGTATATATGGATGAAGTATTTGATTTTAACTTTAGAGAAGCTAAATAGGGTTGAGAAGAAATACCATTATTTATAAAAACCCATGATCCATATGCAGCCATTGCCAATTGGGATACGATTTACGCTGCAGCTATACGATTTTAGACAACATCGCTCTCTCCTACATGTTCATCATCCAAGAAACCAACAGTGTAACCTTAGCAGTATGGAATAACCAGAATTTGAAAAGTAGTTGCAGATTAAACGACATGATTATCTCTCAAACCGTCCTATGCTTCTTGGAATCGATACAAAACAATGATTCGAAGCTGAAACTTTAATTTCATCAGATCAAAGAAGTATAGGAGAAATTAGTCCCTCAGGAGGACTGCCACTGAGTTAAAAAATTGTGGAGCAAATGATCAAATATTTTAATAGGTTTTTTATTGCAGTTGAAATTTCTTATGAAAGTTCATCTTAGGCATGGCTAACAGTTTGAAGAATTTTACATTTTTTATATTTTGAATTAAGAGAGATGCACATTGATATGTGGACAAACAAAACCTCTGCATATAAATAAGTTGAAACAATAGTCCCTATGCTAGCTAATTGAAGAAACAATATATTGACAACAGCCAGATGTATCCTGATGCTAGCCCCTCCCCAAAAAAAACACTGTGGGAAAAAATTCAAAGGATTTTCTCCATTATGAATTTGAAGTTTAAAAAAAGGTTTGGTGTAACCATGGTTTTGAAGATTATAAAATCTTCATTATGAAATAAAATGGAGAACCGAAGATAGATTCTTAAAAGTACTCAAAAGTGAAAAGAAAACTTCCCCCATGCGATCCAACCTTTAGTTGGCTAAACTACGAGAAATTACGTGGAGATTTTAAAAAAGAAGAAGAAGAAGGAGCAAAAGAGACGCCAACCCAATTAAGGAGGAATGGATGTGGAAGAGCTTGAGAATTGAATAAAAAATCTCATAGTTTACTAGAGGCAAATATTTTTGTGGACAGATGACTGTCTATGGTAAAAAATTATTAATCTTCTCCATGACAAAAAGTCAATTACTTATGTGAGATTTTAGGCCCATCCCCCGGCGGGGGAGTGGCGGCGGGGAAGAGAACAAGACAAAGCTTTTTCCTTCCAACCTTACTATGGTGTAGATCTTTCTGTTGGTTTTCTGTTAATGAAACATTGTGGGCTGCTAAAGTCATTGACTCCACTATTGCAATTTGGCTTTCTTGTGGCATTCTACAAGTGCCAGAATGATACAGAATTTTTTAAGGTCCAAAAATTAATTATGTATTTCTTCAGGGCTCTTTGCTGTTGAATGGACAGAATAAATTGTTGGTGAAGTATTATTTGGTATAATTTACTCAAGTAATGCATAAGTTGCAATGAACAGAGATTAATTGAATGAAGGCATATAATTTGAATAGTGAAATCTAGCATTTGTTCATAATTTATTATCTTAATTCTTCATCAAAAATCTATAACCGGTCTACATTTCTTGAATTTGTTGCGAAAGTATGATTGATTGAGCATTTATCCTCCTCTGTCTTAGGAATTTTTGTTGCATCCTTTCAAAATCCGATAAATTGATATAGGGCTCACCCTTAACTAAGGAACCATCACAGGTATAGGTGGCAAACCAACCCACTTAACTAAATTTACCCATATCCGCTCATGAATAGATGGATCTGGGTATCTTAAATTTTTGTATATGGGTATAAATGGGTTACCCAATAATATCCATTGAATATGTTACCCAATAATACCCATTTATTAAATGGATATTATTGGGTAATCCATCAAACTCAATTAACCCATTTAAAATTCTCTTCCCCCGAGTCTCTTCTCTTCCTCCATCCATTTTTTTTAAGATTTTTTATTTTGTCATGATGTTAACTACTTTTGTTTCATTATTATTATTATTTGTTGGTTTTATCTTATTATTTTATTTTCTCTTAATTTTGTTAACTTGCTCATTTTTAGCATTACCAATTTATGATAAGTTTTAGCCTCTTTTCTTATCTTTCTAAAATGAAATTTTAAATTTATATATGAAAAAAATGTTAGGGGTTCAAAATTTTTGGATTAAGTTTTTATATTAACTTTTATAGTACTTAGTTCAAATTTTTATATTCTTATTATTCAATTATTAAATAATATGTAATTTTGCGACATAGAGTATAAATGGAAAAAATTGGTAATTGGGCTTATTAAGCATTATAAGTAAATATTTAAAACTAATGATGGGTACAAAGAGCGGTATAAATTGATAACTTAATTTGCAAAAATGAATTTAAATGAGTTTACAAAAAGTTAAAATAAATTGGTTATAAATGGGTAATTGGGTTACTCTTTTTTTGACTCACTTACCCCATTACCCATTTTACCCAATCCAAATCCGCCAAAATCACCCATTTTGACACCTCTAATCACAGGGAGGATTGAATTGGATAATAAGGTGAGAGGGATTATAAATAGAAGATTCTGTTTTTAAAACCTCCCACTTAGAAAAATAAATAAATAAAAATAAAAAACCATCACCTTTGGACCCTTTGAAAATTGGGCATGTGATATGGGCATGACTTATTCCGGCTAAAATTCGCTCAAAAAAGTGAAAAAGGACCAAAGGTAATTATTTTTATTTGTTAGGGACTAAAATTGCTCCTTTTCATTCTGAGATACTAAATTTTTACATAAGTGATATGTAATGGACGATTGGTGCAATTGTCCCTTCATCGAACCCCTAAATGCAAGAGCTTTTGATCCATTTTTAACAATGTATCAATTGCGTCCAATGTGTAAAGAAACCTTTTAGTATTCTTTAACTTACTCAATTGACTATGGGCAAATTGTTGTCCCTAAAAGTAGCTTTTAGGTTAATCCTTTTTTTTTTTTTGATCATTTGAACCCACTCGAGCTACAAGAAGAAATTGGCTGATAGGGTATTAATTGTTGGTTATTTTATTGTTAATTTCTCCTTTTATCCCTGCCAAATATTGTTTTAATTATTAATATTTACTTATATTTGGTATTGGACTCAATTTCAGGGAGTGAAACAGAAAAGCACAAAATAGGAGGGACTTTCGGGAGACAATGGAGACTTCAAACAACCGGATCCACATGGTGCTACAAAGGGATTGCATGTCCTTTGCTGATTGGGAGATTGGAGTACGAAGGTCAATAGGAAACAATAAGGGAATTGGGCAGAGTTTGACTTCTGGTAACCTTTCACTCAATTCGGCGGGGACCACGGAGTATGAAGCATTAGTCATGTTGGGCTTTTAAGAAGAAAGAAACGTACAGAGGCTTAAAACAAGGAGTAATTCGGCAGCCTTGTTACTAATTTGTGGGGACCACCGAGAGAAGTTTGGCAATTGTTTAGATTAGGAACAATGGGTGGTTGCCTTATTCTTTTTCTCTTCTTATTCGGTTAGGAGACTAGTCACGTAGTTATATACATTGGAGGCTAATGAGCCGCATGTCTGGGACCTCTGGGTCCGGAGGGGATAGTATCACGTTGAGAACTTTCTGAACAATGAAGAACTAAATTCTTATTTTCTAGTCGAAGGTCAATTTGAAGCGCGCGGTTCCAAATATCTGTGAGATCGAATTAATGTTATTTATTTCTTTTATTCATTGGTATTTGTACGTTTCCTGATTTAATTGCTTATGCTTGTTATGTTATTTGAATGTCAAGGGCCCGATATTTGAATTAACCTAATGAACTAATGCCAAATTAATTGATTGAATCCGTAATTGTTCAATTGATTAATACCAGTGGCGACTAGCGTGATTGGTTTCATGATAGGGAAACGTATGATCTAACTTAAACAAACCCTCGTAGCGTGTTTGTTGGTTAGGGTTGGGCTTTTCTAATTATTAATGCAGTCAAGTAATTAAATCCTATGGTCGTACCTAGGGTTATTTCTTGGTTAGAAAAATAGTTAACAGTCGTACCTTAACTATCGAGAAATTAAGGAAAGGCTGGTTGTTCATCGCGTGTATGGCAACTATAACCAATCTATTAATGAGTAATTGAATTATCTTTGCGTCGATGATCAGTTGCATGGACCGTGTCTGAAAAGTTGTACCTTTGGCTAGAGTCATATTGGTTATTGATTAATTTCTATTTATTTCTATTAGTTGTTTTATTAGTTAGTTAATTAGTTATTTTATATTCTCCAAAAAACCCCCATACTTTCGAACTCTAAAAGAAATAAGTTATTCCCAATCCCTGTGGATTCGACCCTACTCACCGCTATATACAAAATCTGTATTTTTCTTGAGTAGGTAATTATTATTGCACAGGCTCGACAACCTGTCATTGGCGGAAGCTAAGTCTATGGAGAATATAGGCCTCAAAGGTCCTAATTAATTGGAACACACGTAGGGTTCACAATCAAGATATTCTCATTTTAAATTTGGACAATTGATATTAGTGAATAGAGGTAATGAAACAACATTTTTGGTATATAGCAAATGGTGTTAAATGTTTAGATTAGTATGCTAGTAGGCCGGCCCTAACCAAAACTTTTGAAGCCCCATCTTTGTGATGCCATAACTTTGAAAATAGTTGATGGAAAATGGAACTGTTTTCTTTTCTTCTTTTCTTTTATTGATACAAAAAATTTTGGGAACAGGGGAGCCCCAATTCTGAATTGCCTCAGGCGCTAGAGGAGCTTATAGCAAATGGCTGATCAGATTAACGTCACACCAAAGACTAAGATTCTTTTGTAAGTCTACAAGCCACTACAGCCCTTTAGCAATGAAACTCAATAAAATGATGGATCATGGTCTCAACTCTTGGCAGGAAATGGTGAATGCTCAAAGGACACAGCATCACCTTGACTTCTATTAAGGATGCCACCTTAATTAGTGTCACATGCAAGTGGATCGTACGTGCTTATTGTAAATGGACAGCTGCAATCGTGGCCACTATATATCCAAAACTATCCATTGAAGATTATGGAAAACGAAAGTGTTAACAATTGGCAATGGACAATTGGGAGTAACAGCGTGGAATGTCACTCCACCCCCACCACAACAATATCATCCATTGGAGTTTAATATGTTCGTGAAATTTGCTGAAACAAGTGCATGCTTTTTTATTTATGGTTTAAGGAAGAACATTTCTCCACGTATTGATTATGGAGCTAGGCTTGTCTTTAATTAACACATGTACAAGAAGAGTTGGAGGAATTTCTTGCTTCTTCCATCATTCCAGCTGTTATTGCCGACTACAATTGAATATATTTTGCGTCCACTTTACATAAGAAGCAAAGATGAGTTGTTATTATTTGTGCTACCAATCCACAGTAATTTATTAGAATCCACTCAAAGAAGTGATGATTTTGGATCATATGGTGCACGGTTGATGTGGCTGGCCAGGGGACGGCCCATGAATTTCTGCATGAAAATTGCTTTGGCACTACAAGTTTAATTTGGCGTAGTATCAGATGATGAATTGAGAAAGTTAAAATCAAGCTTTGAAAAGAAAGCAATGTACAATTATTACTAAGATCTATTGGTCGATTCTATGAAATTAATCAACAGAAACAATCAATTTAATATGGCTTAAAACAAAGATCTTGGAGTAATTTTCTTGACAAAATTTTGAATACTCAATAGGATTTTGAGGAAAAACGAAAATAGCCAAAACAAAAAAGGCTCATTCGTTTGCTGCATTTGATTCGTGGGCTTTTAGATGGGCTGCGGAAGACGTTATATGCTGACTAGAGATACAAATTTTGCTTAGGCCAGTTTGCAATAATATGCTAACTAGGAGCGTGTTTGGATAGAAAATTATTTGAAATATTATTTGAAATAATTATTATAATATTTTTTGATCAATAACATATATGAGATAAAAGGATAGCAGTTGAAAAGATCAAAAAAAAGTTGAATAAAAATTATACTTATGACACAGGCAAAATAAAAAGTTGACTATGCTCAACTTGACTAACATAAACCAACGTTTTATGCTGCAGTACTTACCTCCGGGAATTCGGTGTCTTAATAATCCATTTTAGATTAAAATGGTTATTTTAAATTTTTTTTACATTATACTTTTAACATTTTTGTTTATTTTTTTTGATAAAACATAAATCAATATTATTAATCATATTGCTGGAAATCGTCCAGTATTATTAATCAACATTTTTGTTTATTAGTCGCATAGAACAGTAGTTAGCTGATAGACGTGATAATTTTGAACACTTTCTTTAACGTTAATTAAATCGCTTAGATTTTAAATAATCGAAGAAATATCCATAAATCAGGAATAATGTTATAAGATAATGATAAACTTACAAAAAATTAGTAGTTAAAAGCAGTTTGTAGCTTTTAAAATCATAGCGTATGTCATCTTCATATCTTCCGAAATGGGCAATAGCTTCCATAATTTGCCATTTTCTGTTGAAGTAGGAACAAATGCTTTCACAGTTTCACAGAGCCAACAATTATGTCGGATTGTGTTCTTTGAAAAGATAATTCAAATTATTTTTCTAAGTTGTGATTGAGAAATCCATCCATTTAAATAACAGATCCAAATTCTACAAGGATTATGTCTTTTCATGTTTAATCAATCTTCAATCTCTACATGGAAGCAAAACAATAAAACGAAAAAGTTCTCAGTAAAAATTTTAGCACTAGATGAAAATGAGCTCGAAACTTATTTTCTTATTCGTATGAACATCAACATTCTCAAAAATGTATCCATCGAACGGATGACTAATAAAGATTAAGATCGGAAAACCAAAATGTCCTGTGGCGGAAAATCTGCAATATACCTGTGATGCTATCCTTTGGTATGGTTTTCAATGGCTGCCCTGTGGTAGGCTGTAACAATCACCTTCAATTAGACGTGTTAAAATAGATGATTCAAACGAATTTGTGCAGGTTATAATAGGATAATGGATGTAATTGAATAAATTTATTTATACATATTTAATAAATGGATCAAAATGAATTAACCCATTTAAAAAATGGGTATAAGTATATTCAATTACTTATTTATAACTTACTTGAAATTCTACTCTCTTTTCTTGCATGTTGTTTAACAAGAAATAATGACATTTTATTTTTATTAGATTGGTAGAAAATTCAAATTTATCTACTTAACACCTACTAAAAATTGAATTTAAATATATAATTATTTTCAAATGAGTATAAATAGGTGAATCGAATCAACCCATTATCCACCAATTAAATGAGTTAAATTGGGTATCCATTTGAACCCACTCAAAGTTCATTGCATATCTGATTATTAGCGATCGGACTTGAATGAGTCAACATAATTAGGTTATGATTCACACATCTGCCTTCAATCATCTGGTACATTCCTAGATACCCCAGAAGATGCATTGCCAATACCATGCCCTTCGGACCCTAGATTTATGGGCTTATACTACTTCGATACTGCAATCAGCATCAGCTGGTCCAAGAATAAGGACATCACTGAAGATGTGAAGAAATTTGTTGCTTTGCTACCTGAGGCTTTCTGTGGCCTAGACCTCTATAATGGTATTCTCATGAGATATATCACTACTTCAACTGCTTATTTGGGTAAAGATGAAGATGTTATAGAATTCGATATGCTTTACTATAGAAGTAAGGATCCAATGCCCCCAAGCATCTATCAAGACATTCTTGAAGAGATTGATCAAATAGCCTTGTTTAAATGTGCAAGGTTGCCCCATTGAGGGAAAAGCGAAAATATGGCTTTTCTTGGGGCAATCAAGAAATATAAGAGTGCTAGTGAGTTTTTTAAGGTAAAATAGTTGTATGATCCATTAGGAAAGATGGGATTAGTATAGTGAAGGATCTTCCATTCGGGTCGTTTATCTTTCTATTAATTATTAAGTTCAATTGATCTTCTGTTCTATCTCACTTTCTATCCCATCTTATATTATGTTTTCATGTGTTACTCATAAATTTTCATTTTAATTATTTTTTCCTTAAGTTTCAGACTTCCCATAACTACTACAAGTGAAAAAAATAAACACAATAGATCAAAAAATATATATATAACAAAAAATTAAAAAGTACAATAGAAATGGTTATGTGATTTTGTTATATTTTAGTTTTTAGTCTATTGTATATTGCTTTTTTTTCTTTTCAATATTTATGGGAACCTTTAAAAAATTGAGTTAAAATAGAATATTATGAAGGACTCATGGCAACATAATATATAGAATAAAGGTCGTAAAAGATCCATAATTTTTTTTTTAGTAACTAGCATGATTTGCTATTGCATCTTGAAGCCGCATGCTTAATATTTTATATTTTCTGGGTGAGATGTGCACTAGTGCAGCGCTCAAGTATTTTGTACGAGTTAACCTTGAACCCCTTAAACTATTGCTGAATATGATATATACTCCAATAATTTCTCATTTTCTACTTTTTAGTCCTTAACTATTTGATCTTCAATTCATTCAGTATGGAAGTTTCTTAAAACACGAATACGTCCGTTTATCGAAAAAAAATTATTATTAAATTGCTCTACCATGCTTGATTAGTTTTTAGATTTACTATACAAATATATGACAATCGTAATATATTTTGACTATTTAAGAAAATTCATTTAGCAACTGTACTTACTGAAACAAACAAAATTATAAAGATTAAGTATTGGTTGGCCATTACAAATTTAACTTTTTTTTTTTTTTTTGCAAACCCAAATTAAACCGAATTAAACAGAAAAAGATTCACCAACCCCCTAAGTATGGAGCTTTTGGTCCATTTTAAACGATGGTGAACGTGTCAATTGCGTCCGATTTAGTACTCTTGAACTTCTTCAAATGGCTATGGGAAACTTGTTTGTCGCTAAAAGTGGCTTTTCATAAAATATATACTTTTTGGATTACTAGAGCCTACCGGCGCTATCAGAAGAAATTGACCGGAAGCTAAGACTCTGGAGAATACACGCTTCAAAGGTCCTACTTAATTGGAACATGTGGAGGGTAACGGTCCACACAAGTTGACTTAATTAATAAGAACAGATTATTAATATGTAACGTCATGTTTTGATGTACCGTAAATGGTGGTAAATGTTTACATTAGTACGCTAGTAGGCCGGCCTGACCAAAACTTTTGAAGCCCCCTTTTTTGAGATGCCATAAATTCGAAAACGGTTGATGGAAAATGGAACCGTTTTTTTTTTCCTTTCTTTCTATTGATACAAAAAACTTTGGCAAAAGGGGAGCCTAAATTCAGATGCCACAGGCCTAGAGGAGATTATATGGCGATTTATATAATTCGCCTACCAACAAGAGACTATTAGCATACACCAGGAATCATATTTAACTTCAACAATTGATTCCAATTGTTTATAAGTAATTACTTACTTTGAACAATTGGTTTTGGGGATTGAATTTGAGCACATCCGAAAATCTTTCATTGTCTAACTTGGTGGCTGATCAGATTAAGATCACACCAAAAACAAAAAATTCTTTTGCAAGTCTACAAGCCATCATAGCCCTCTAGCAATGAAACTCGATAAAATGATGGATATGCTTAAAAACGTTGTTGATAGTGCTTAAAAAAACCAGCATCAATTTGACTTTATGAAGGGTGCCACCTTAATTAAGGTCACACACGATTAGATCGTGGTTAATGTATTGGGACAACTGTAATTGTGCTCACTATCCAAAACAACCCACCGGAGATTATGGTTTACGAAAGTCTTAACAATTGCAATGGACATTTGGGAGTAAGTTAGTAACAGCATGGAATGTGACTACACCCCACCACAACATCATCCGTTGGGTTTAATATGTTCACAAAATTTGTTGAAACAAGTACTGCTTCCGTCCCAATTTAAGAGTTTTTTTTTTCATCTGTCTCAAATTATAGTTCATTTTCAATTGAAGATTATAGCTAACATTAAATTGCTCTAAAATATCTTTATTTAATGCATGTTATTATTGAATATAACCTAACTATTTAATATAAAACTAATTAGTCATACTTCATTTAATGTAAGGATATTTTAGAAAAATAGTAAACCAAATTTATTTTTCTAATAAAGTTAATTAACTTTTATTAAATTTTTTGAAAAAAATTATTATTAAAATGGGATGGAGGAAGTGCATGCTTTTTTTGTTTATGGGTTTTACAATTCGAGGCATGCATCCTAAGGGCACTGCCTAAAATTTGGGCTCTATAAATTCTTGTCTTCTTTTTCTTTTTTTTTTTACACAATATTCTTATAATCTAATCTATTCTAGAATAGAGGAAGGAGGAATTTAAAAAAATTGTATAAGAGATTAGCAAATATACAGATCTAATTAGACTAAAAGAATACTCTGACACCTCCTTTAAATTTTGTTTACGATAGATAGGATTCGCACCTCCGACTTACAGTTTAAAGAGTGATTTAATCTTTTTTTGGTGGTCATTGAATCAAAACTCGGTGTTTGTGTATTATTGTCTTCATGGAAAAAGATGATGGACCCCACCAGTTTTGTGTGCTTATTTTGTACTCTAATGGCATGGATTTTTTTAAAAGAAAATGTTGTAGGCAGATTTTCGACTTTTATTAATCAAAAGCTTCAAACCTCAGGTACAGCAGGGGCTGCCATGCCCATTCCATCAAGACCATCACTAGATCCCAACTCTAGTGCTCGTCACCGCCCTAAATCTAGTAACATTGGCATAAATGTCAGAAGAGGGTTTGTGGGATTTCAGCAGTTGAACGTGATAAAAGCCTATAGACGATATGGTATTAGCAGGATGAAGTGTTACATTCTCCCATGCCCACACCAGAATTCCACCTTCTTGCAGAGTTAGGCATGCCTCTAATTAACACATGTACGAGTATAGTTGGAAGAATTTCTTGCTTCTTCTATCATCATTCCAGCTGTTGTTGCCGACTCCATTTGTATATATTTTGCTTCCACTTTACATAAGAAACTAAGATGCATTCTTATTATTCGTCCTACCATCTGCAGTCATTAGTTGTAGTCCACTCAAAGATGTGATGATTTTGCTTCATGTGATGCACGGTTGACGCGGCTGGCCAGGGGTCGACAGCCCATGAATTTTTGCATGAAAATTTCTTTGGTACTACAACCTTTAGCGTAATATCAGATGATGAATTCGTGAAAGTTGAAATAAAACCAACAGGCAAGGAGAAGAACGGAATGTGCAATTATTACTAACATCTATGAAGTCAAGTCTATGAAATCAACAGTATTGCTTAAAACAAAGAACTTGGGGTAATTTTCTTGACAAAATTTTGAAGACTCATGGAAGACTTTGACCCAAAAAACGAAAATAGCAAAAAGTGATCTTTCCCAAGTTGTTTCGTGTATTGTCTGTGGGGTTTTAGTTGGGCTGCAAAACACGTTATATGTTGATTAGAAGCACTACTAAATAAGGGTTGACGTGAATACACCTATATGCATATACATAAAATAGGTATTAGTGTTATGTGTGTATATATTCAATCTTACTATATTAGTAGTATCTGCACTAATAAGTCTGAATTAATTTATCTTTTTTAAATATAAATACATTTCCAATGTTGTCAAGTTTTAGGTCAATAGTCCTTGGCATGGTTTTTCTAACTAATTTATAGTAGATAACAATTTTGAAATTGCTCCTTTTGACTCATCTTAACTTTGTAACCTTTGTCAATTGAGTTGAAAACAAGGAATTGTTTTTAACCAGTTCTCCCGCTTGGTAATAATGTGCTAGCTACAATTCTTGACAAAGTGATAATTTGGCTGACGAAAACCAAATGTTTATGCTGCTGTCCTTACTTCCAAATTATTTCAGGATAAAATGGTTATTTCAAAAAAAATTTATATTATATTCAATTTATTTACAACTTATCTAAATTTATTTACACCCTATTCAACCGTATTTACACCTTAAGGATAAATTAATTTGAAATGGTACTCGTGAGGTCCCATCCAACTACCTCCAAAGCCAATGACTTTACGCTTTTGATGTCAAATTCTACAAGTATTATTTCCTTTCAAGTTTACTCAATTTTCGATCTCTACTTGGAAGAAAAATAATAAAACAAAAAAAATTCACTAATAAATTTTAGCACTAGATGAAAATGAGCTCAGAACTTACTTTCTGATTCGTATGAACATCAAGATTCTCAAAAATGTATCAATCGAATGGATGATCAATCAAGGTCAAGATCCGAAAACCAAAGGGGAAAATCTGGAAAATACTTGTGATGTCGTCTCCAGACATTATGACAACATGTGTTGCGCTTTTCGTGGATCAAAATCCCGGATTTCTGTACCACTATCCTCGCCGACCTAGTAAATTCATGAAAACCTCCAAAGTCAACGAGTTATTTTCAAAGAATTAATAAAGGGCCCCTATTTTTGCTATTTTTCTTGTCACAATCCATCATTTGTTGAAGGAAAATGTTAATCACATTTTACTTTTTATTAATCAGACTGTCAATACTTATCTTATCAAACAATGAAAGTCATATGATAAAAATGACAGTGAAAATATGATTAACAAAAAGTGGAATACGATAAATATTTCTCTTTATTCAATGCGTAATTTATCAAGCTTGGTAAGTACTCCTTCAATACGCCTATAAATTTGCCTAATACAAAGCTTTTGTTTCATCACCCTCGAGTCTTCCACTTCTCCTCACTCGTAGGACCTGAAAACATGTCCAAACTATATTCTGATAAGACCATTTTCATGAAAATTGGGATATCAAACATTATTTTGTCAATCCTTATTTTCACCGCCGAAAGTAGCCCACCTCAAGATCCAATAAGATGTTCAAATAAAACCTTCAACTGCACCATAATCAACACTTATGGGTCCTTCCCTGATCGGACCATTTGTCGAGCAGCTGAAGTTGTCTACCCTTCAACAGAAGCTGAGCTAGTCTCAATAGTAGCAAATGCAGCTTTACTAAACAGAAAAATGAAGGTGGCGACTTCAACTTCCCACAGTATTCCCAAGTTGGCTTGTCCTGATGGCGAGAATGGCCTTCTGATAAGCACGAAAAACCTTGATCAAACCATTAATGTCGATAAATCGAGCATGACGATGACTGTTGGAAGTGGGATGACTCTCAGGGAGCTGATTAGCAAGGCGGCCGAGGTGGGGCTGGCCTTGCCTTATGCACCGTACTGGTGGGGCTTAACAGTTGGTGGAATGTTGGGCACGGGGGCTCATGGCAGCTCTTTATGGGGTTTGGGCAGTGCTGTCCATGACTATGTTGTTCAGCTTCGGATTGTCACACCCGCTGGACCTGAGGAAGGTTATGCAAAAGTGAGGATACTTGAGAGTGATAATCCTGAGCTCAATGCAGCAAAAGTTTCTCTCGGAGTTCTTGGAGTAATTTCACAGGTACTTAGGTTGGTACTAGTTTTCATTTTTGTCTGCATCTTTGTTTCTCCTCCCTGCAAAAGTGACTGCATTTAAGGTAACACCTTGTTTGGATTGCATTTTTCTAGATTTTTTATAGAAAATTTATTATAGCGATTTGATTCATATGAAGTAAAAAAATAATTGAAAAATATGTTTTCAAAAAAGGCCTTAGGGATTGGAGGGGCCATCATCATGTGTAGGGCTTTTGATATAGGGGGTAGAGGTTAGAAACAAAATCATACTTGTTTGGTAAATCACAAGTGAAGTGTGACCTCTCATCCAAGACAAGTAGTGCAAGACTCATTTCGGAAATGGATATCCATTCAACTATGAACCTGTTGAAGCCATTAGTTATATGAACCTATGGCTCGATGAAAGGAACATCATGGTAGTAAGAATCAATTACTACTAATTTGAACTTTGTGAAAAAGTTGCAAATTAAGGCATTGTTATTTAATGATATGCAAAAAGTCTATGCGCTTTTTGTAATGCTTATAGTCTTGATTCGAATCAAGTACGGTTATGAATTGGTATAATTTTGGACCAGTAAAATTTTAGATTTTTGATGCAACAGTACGAGAATAGCTTATGTTACTAGTAAAATAATTCATCCTATCTGGAAACAAGAACGAGTGTTACTTTAAGTTATTAGTTTAATAATAATGGTGCTTAAAAAAATTATTGCAATTGCAGGTAACTTTGAAGCTTCAACCAATGTTCAAACGATCTATCACCTTCATGGAGAAGAATGATTCAAGTCTTGGAGATCAAGCATCAAGCTTTGGATATCAGCATGAATTTGCAGATGTTAGTTGGCATCCAAGTCAAAAAAAGGTGATTTATAGGGTTGATGACCGAGTTGCCACCAACGCCCTGGGAAATGGCCTTAATGATTTCACTGGCTTTCGCTCCACTCCTTCACTTGTTGTCGCAGCAGTTAGATCCACAGGTCCAGCCAAACTTTTCTTTGAATAATTCATTTATTATTTCTCTACCCCTTTATTTTCTATACATTTTTTGAAGGAAAAAAAAAATAAAGAATCCAATAATTTTCAGGGAAGTTGATAATTATATACTTTTTCTGAAAAAAATAAAGCAATTTTCAGGGATTAGGTTTAGGAGTGTAAAAGATTTTAGTCAAATCGGATACCGTAGTGTTCAAGGTTATTTGATTATTCTAGTAAATTTGAAATTTTATTTAAATTTGACTTATTTATTTATCAAAACGAGCTTTTACTGATGTTGAAAATTATCTATTGTTCAATGTTATCGGTTGTTATAATAGTGAACTTTAACCATGCAGAGGAGATTCAAGAATCAACAAATGATGCAAATGGGATATGCTTAAATGCGGCAACAACAATATTTACATTAAAAGCGACTGCATATGGGTACACCAACGATGGTATTTATTCTTCTCAAACTGTTCATCTATGTGGTTGTCTTTCATCTGGAATTTAATGGGAAAGTGACTTCACAGCTCAAACATGTTCCCCCTGCACCAACTTTATTACATGTACAAAACTAGCAGATTGCCATGTTGAAATATGGTCTAATCACATCTCATAATTAATGCAATTCAGTATCATTGCATGCAGATAAATCATGTTTAATAGTGGCTAATAGTAAAATTTTTCAGCTGTCTCTGTTTGGATTGCTGAGTTTTTCAAAAATTAGTTTTTTAAATACTATTAAAATTTTTAAAAAGTATTTTAAAAGGTATTCTAAAAAGTAATCTAATTTTTTTTTAATATTTAAAAAATATCTCAAAATATATTCTAAAAATTCTTTTACTCTTAAATATTTCAAAATATTTTTTAAAAATATTTCAAAATATATTATAAAAACTCTGTTGCAGTAAATTTTTTCTAAAATACCCAAAAAAAGCTAATCAAAACGCACCTGTCTTCCCAAATTTCTTTGTCATAAAATTAATAATTTGATTATGTCTATGTCTACAAATTTCAAGTCACAACCATGTTAAGTTTACAATTGGTTTCTGTTTAGGTTCTGTTTTCTGTTGGTTTGTGTGTGTATGACTATGCTTGACTTGACTGTTTTTGTATGTCAATCAGTCACCTGACCCATGCAATTGCTTTCGGCAGTAAGTTACATGAATACACCGACAAAGTGATAATGGTTTTCCTTTTGCTAAAAACCTGATGTCACATTGGTTTTTTCTTCTTTGTTTTCGTCAGAGTTGTTGATTTCTTGAAACTTATGTGTTGTTGACCTTTTCATTTCCGGACAAAATATGCTAGTTCATAGGGGTACATGCCTTTTAGAATAAATCCAACAGGAAAAAAAAAGTTTAGAAGAGTACATATTAAACAATCACTCTCAAACTTTATACTTTTTTTGGATTTCGATTTAAGATCAGATAGGATTATAGGAAGGTTTAGAGCTTTTGTCCCATTCATGAAATTCAGCCCACATCAATAGCCCCTAGTTAAGAAATACCAACCACCGTAGTACCCAGTTCATAAATACGTAAGCTACCACTCTATGGAGTGCAGAATTTGGCTAGCCTGAATTGGTCAACATGTCAGAGTTCCTTAGTAAATTCCAATCTACTCAATGTAAATGTTTAGTACCATCAGCCTACAAATAAACTATCATCCGAGTATTATATAGTGTTTAAAATAAACTAATTAATCAGCTAGAGAGAAAAGTGTATGCAGTACAAATTTAATGGGACTTGCCATTTCAGTTGGTGACATAATAATTATGATTATAATTAAGCAAAATGTTTTGACCTATTAGTTGTAATTTGTTATTAATCATAATAAAATGGATTAATTTTTCCTACACTAACAGTACATATACTGACTAATTTAAATGCATGCCATATCATTTGCATTTAAATTTAAACACCAAATTTTACATATATAGCATGTATTTAGACTCTCAAGTGTATAAACTATCTATATATAAAAGATTTAGTCAAACAAAATATGTCAATACGTTATTTTCTTACCATGCTTGTATCTTTGCTTCATGTTCACAAAAAAGGGAAAAAAAATCCAGCATTGACCAATGACTTTCTGATACTTATGTTAGGTATTATATTCAAGGGATATCCAATAGTTGGATATCAAAATCGTCTGCAGGCATCAGGCAGCTGCCTTAATGGAATTCAAGATGCATTGATCACAGCTTGTCCATGGGACCCTAGAGTTAAAGGCTTATTTTTTCACCAAACAACATTTAGTATAGGGTTCTCAAAAGTCAAGGGTTTCATTGAAGACGTACAAAATCTTGTCAATTTGGTGCCTAAGGCCTTGTGTGGCATAGACATTTACAATGGCATCTTAATGAGGTATGTCAAAGCTTCAAGTGCTTATTTGGGAAAACAAGAAGATGGGATAGACTTTGATATCACATACTACAGAAGCAAAGACCCAAACAAGCCTAGGCTTTATGAAGACATTCTTGAAGAGATAGAGCAAATTGCTATGTTCAAGTATGGAGGGTTGCCACACTGGGGAAAGAATAGAAATGTTGCTTTTCTTGGGGCAATCAAGAAATATAGAAATGTCACTGAATTCATGAAGGTCAAAGAAAATTATGACCCAAATAGGCTGTTTTCTAGTGAATGGACAGACCAAGTTCTTGGGTTGAAAAATGGGATCACCATAGACAAGGATGGCTGTGCTTTGGAGGGCCTTTGCATTTGTTCTCAAGATAATCATTGTGCCCCAAGATTGGGCTATTTTTGTAGACCGGGAAAAATTTACAAGGATGCTAGGGTATGTACCCTATCAGCAAAAAGGTGAAGAAAATACTTAAAGTCACAAAAAGATCTATACGTAGAATTTTGGACTTTCTAGGAAATAAATTATTTTTGTAACGTCATATAACTAATGGAATTTTCCAATAAAGTCGACCTTATGCGCATGAGGCCTTTGTGTGTGAAACAAACGTATGAGCTAGGGTAGATGTGAAAATGGGCTCATATCTCCTACTGGCATATCCAATGGTGAGCCCATATCTACCCAAGGCACGTCAGGCCCATTCCAAACTCAGCTATCCCGAAACTAAATCAACCTTAGCCAATCCTTTCACACAAAATAAATAAATTTTTTACTAAAAAAAAAAATGGACAAATTTATCGAGTAATAAAATTTTAATTTGATAAACTCAAGTACAGGTTATTGAATTCTTACGTGGTATCTCTATAAACTCATATGCTTAGTAATTTAAACTTTTGCTGCTTATATCATTGGACTTGAATAATAATAATAATTCTTCCTTCTTCATTTTTTTTCTTTGTTATTTTAGATGAATAAAATGGGACAAAGATAGTTGCTTCATCCATTATATCCTCCCTTCACATCCAAATATACCAATCCAGTATATCCAACCTTGGAATCTTTGTGCTCCCACCAAAAAAAAAAAAAAAAGAAGAAGCCCATAGAATCTTCTCATTATCAAAATGAATTACATAGCTAATAATATTCCATGTCCTTTTCCCCTTCAATGAAAGGCATCCTTTTCCTATTATACACATTTTGGACATCCCAAAATTGAGGCCACCAGGGTAAAGGGACATCCCATGAGGAAGCATTCAGAGAAAAGACGAAACTTACAATGGATTTTTCTGCTTTGTTTAGTGAGCCAAGAAGTGGAATACAAAAATTTGATCACGCTATAGATTCCTTGTAGAGTTAATTACATTGAAACCCTAAATACTTTGGGATATTATTACATTACTCTCTTGAGTTTCAAAAGTATACACTTCGCCCTCTCTGAAAAGACCAATCAAACATCTCGACTACCAAGTCCTTTAGAAAAAGAGAACAAAATGAGCTAACTGCCCTTGAATTACTATTACAATTTACATGCTTTGCTTTATCTTGGTAGCTAGCTGTTGGCCAATTGTTTCATCTCTTCTTATTATGCTTTCTACAAACTTTTTCATGTTTAAATCTCGCCCTTCACTTTTATTTTAAGGTTATATTATCCTAAGGTGCTATTAAATAGATAGATTTTGTCAAATTCCATGAATGATATATCATAGATCGGACAAACCTTTTAAGCGAAAAAAAGCAATTCAGACACTAATTGATCCTCAATTAGAGAAAAACTAGCGTAATTCTTGTACACAATATGAAAAGTAAAATTCAAATACAATATAAAAGGTATCCCGCAAAATTAGAGCAAAAAATTCCAAAAAGATGAGACCAGAACTTTAGAAAACTAACCATCAGGTTTGTTTGGATTGAGGATTACTTGTCAAAAATTATTTGCTTACATCATCATTACAATTTCTAACACACCTTTTTATCTTCCCAATTACCTTTTTATCTCATATACATTACATCACAAAAAGTGCTACAGTAAAAATATCTCAAATAATTTATCCATCATTTCTTTTATTCTAAATTTCTCTTCTAATATTGGAACCTAAATCTTTGAAGAGGTGGATCCAAAGCTTCTATTTTTTGATTTATTATTAGAAAAGCAACATGAACTCACGAGGCTTTTTTTAATTTATCTTTTAATAGATAAGTTATTCCAAATTGAAAACATATGTTTATGTGTTGAACAAAGACTTCACTTAACTTTGCCTATGATTTGCAAGGAAATTCATAAATACATAAATAACAGTCTAAAAATTACCTATTGTTTAAATTCGGCAAATGAAACATATTATGGACAAAGATACTTTTGGCAATATACCTTCCTGGAATTAAGAGTTCAAACCTCGCAAGATGGATGGGGCACACACATTGCATATTTTTAAAATCTAAGGTGGTGAAGTATGACTATCCCCAAAATAGAGGGCCCTAAAGCGAAATTGAGTTCGTATATGAGTACTATTTATTATAGTATTTGTAAATTGTTAAGTACTAACTTTTGCGTTGTCAAAAGGTGGGTAAGGCGTGTGGTGGATGTGCGCCTAGTGTGTGAACTGTGTGAAGTTTTCTGTGCCGTTCTTGAACCAACTTTGGACGTACCTCGATTGGACCTATCCGCGCCGTTAGCAGGAGACCATAGTTTTTTTCATCACGATACCAAACCATAGATTTCAGCATGAAGAATATAGCATAGAATAGTTAAAAAGCTAAATCCAAAAGCAGCAATTTATGCTCATTTCCAGTAATGCTATAAAATAGGACTCCTCAAATAAGAATATTCCAATTCTTTTAAGCATGTGAGAGTCACTAAAACTCATGTATTCTATGCCTTTTAATGTTCCTATCAATCTGAATCTCAAAGGGGAAAAATGGGATGGGATAAAAAAATTTAATATCAAAATAAAGACAGAAAAAAAGGAAAGAATAAATAAATTGCAAGATTTATCTTCTCTCATATTTTTTTTTCTTTTGTTTAAAAGTGGCAAAACCTTGTATTGCTTGGATGAAACATAAAAGGAATGAGACAAACAAGAAAAGCAAAGAGGAAAACTTTCTAAACTTGAGAACGCAAACTTTCTTTCATGGAATCGGGGCTTTCCATCTTAATGTGGAAACAAAACTAAACAGCTGGGAATTCTTCTTTCTTCCTATATAGTACTACCTAAGAAGAGTACCAACTACCAAGACAATATATATATATATAGATTAACTTCATTTCTTCTTGTCTTGCTCTCATCAATTTCTTGTTTCTTTCTCATAAAGAGAAAATCTTTCTTGGTTTTTTTTTTTCCTTTTCAAGAAAAACTAGTGCAATAAATGGCTGGAGAACAAGAGAAATTATTGCTGGATGAACACAAGGAGAACCATTTCACAGCTGGAGAAATTGTACGTGACATGATTATTGGTGTTTCTGATGGCCTAACAGTCCCTTTTGCTCTGGCTGCTGGATTGTCTGGTGCTAATGCTTCATCATCCATCATTCTCACTGCTGGCATTGCTGAGGTTGCTGCTGGAGCCATTTCCATGGGACTTGGAGGGTGATTTCTATTTCCTTTTTCGATTCTTGATTTGTTTCCACATCTAATTTCCTCACAAAATAAAGTTTGGTCCAAATAGTAACGAAAATCATGCTGCAGAAACAGTCAAATAGGACTAATTCTTACATGCATAGGCTCGTATATTGGTAGACCAATAAGATGCAATGGATGCACTGAATATTTTCCTGTCAGTTAGGTACTGTTCTAGGATGGACTGAGAATATTTCTTCCTTCTTTCTTCATTTCTCTTTCTTTTTATGTATAATTCTTGGGTTTTTCTTTTCCTTTACATATTAATGAAAAACATTTATAAAAAAAAAAAAGCATGTAATCCCTACCCAACTGGGGCCATTGATAGGCATGAAGAATCATGGCCAAAATGATATACCAATTTCAAAGGTGATTATGCATTTAGTACAACAAACATCACGAGATATGAAATTATATATATTTTTGCTGTCTATTTATGCAATTAATTTACCACATAACTTCAATAAGTGCTAATTTTTCATATGTATTTAGTTATCTTGCTGCAAAAAGTGAGGCTGACCACTACATGAGAGAACTCAAAAGGGAAGAGGAAGAGATCATTGCTGTACCAGATACAGGTTTGAGTTTTGATTTTTTTTTTTTTTGAATGGATTTTTACTCTTAATCAACCAACGATATTTACTGTCTCCATTTCATGGATAAATCAACAATGCAGAAGCAGCAGAGGTCGCAGAGATATTGTCCAGGTATGGAATTGAGCCCCATGAATATAAGCCAGTGGTGAACGCTCTGAGGAAGAACCCACAAGCCTGGCTTGATTTCATGATGAAGTAAGTTTAACTTTGACATGCATGGAATATAAGCGCCACATGTTACAAGGTTAACCACAAAAAAAAAATCATCAATTTCTCCTATATTTTTGTCAGAATTTTTTACAAGAGAAAAAAGAAACAAATTTGTTCATGAAATGTTACGGGGCTCATATATTTTTACAAGTAGAATGAATCCATAATGTGACAAAAAATAAATAAATAAATAAAGTC